>NW_020837953.1:1182972-1318664 GCF_003676395.1 Aethalodelphis obliquidens | reverse complement strand
CCCTCCCCTTCCCTCCTACCCTCCCCTCTTCTCTCCTCTCCCCTCCCTCCCCTCCACTCCCCTGCTCCTCCTTCCTCTCTTTTCCTCCCCACCTTAATGGCATCTCAGTGTCTAATGTCGCAAGATCAGATCCTGACACAGTCGAGCAGTGCTGGGGCTCACATAACACTCTCCTAATCAGACAAGTTCCACTGAGAGCTTCCCCTCAGACCTGCTCTGTGCTCCCCAACACTTATGTTGGCACAGGGAAGTTTAGTGGGAGCCTGGGAGACAGGGAGCCTTCTCCTGCAGAAGCTTGCCTCAAGTCAAACCAGAAAACTACCTAAAATGAGTCTGCAAAAGGAAAAAAGCTAAAGAGTTTCCAAAAGTATCATGTGGGAATAGTTCTGAATTCTCTCTCTTTCAATGCACAGTTTAAAAAAATTAAAAGATTTCCTACCCTTGAGCCACTGTATTTATATTTTGGGACATGTCAGCCAAAGACAGTGGCTTCTTCCTGCCCAGAACTTTGAGTGATCTAAGAGTCAGATGTTCTGAGAAGACATTTTTCACTTGGGAAACTCCTTAAAAAGGAATCCAGGTGGCCTTCAGCCTGATAGCCAAGTTGTTGACAAAGCACCAGCATTTCTGATATTTCTTGGACACCAATCCATATTGCTTTAACAGGATTCATTGCATTGAACTTGATATTCCCTCCAAAACCATCAACCCAGTCTCAGGTAATTCTGTTTGTCAAAATTGACTTGGCAGCTGTACTTAGAGAGGTTCAGAGAGAGGAAAATATTCTCCTGTGTTAATTAAACAAATGTTGACCAGGAAATAAAGTCCTAGTTAGAGAATTAGGAGTTAGGAAATTGGGGTTCTTATGGTGGACTTGCCAATTTCCAGTTTTTCAAACTTGGGGATCCACCTCTGTGAAGCAGGGACAATATACTTCATGGAATTTTTGTGGATATTAAATAAAAATGAGAGACGGGGAGAATCTCTCTCAATAAAATTTAGCTGCTATTGTTGTTTCTTTGTCTTCATTGTTATTATAGAGACGGAAGCAAGTGTGACTAGAGACTAGGGGCAAAACGTGTGTGGGAAATAAGGGAAGCTGTGATGATGAGAAAGAAAGAGCACTTTGGATTCCAAGGATTCTGCTTCCCACCAGTCATATGATTGTGGACAATCTACTTCAGCTTTTTAAAACTCCATTTTTTGATCAGTAGTATAGGGATTAAATTGTGGGAATTAAGTGATAGAATGAATATAAAACCCATGAGTACAGTGCCTAGTTTATAGTATGAACTCAATCAAGGTTAATGTCCTTCCACTTTGCCCCTCTTGTCAAAGAAGGGGGAAGCTTTCTCAGCTACAAAGAAGTAAATCAAGGGTCAGCATATACAACCAGTGGGCCAAATGAGCGTGCCATCTGTTTTTCCAATAAAACTTTATTTGCTGTTTTCACAAATAAAGTTTTATTGGGACACAGCCATGACCATTTGTTTACTATTGCTTATGACTGCTTTAGTTGCTACAGAGATCAAATGACCTGCAAAGCCTAAAATATTTACTATCTGGCCCCTTACAGAAAAAGTTTACTGAGCCCTGATGTAACCTATCCAAATCCAAACTCCTTATTTACAGCTTTGGGTCAGAGCTCTATTGTCATATACAACCTGGCCATTTTCCATTTGTATATTCAGTCCCCTTTTTGATCATTCTTTCACCTGCAAGAGGTTGATCAATTCAAAGAAGACTAATCCAGATCGTGCTGATGAGGGATTGTCCAGTTGTCTCCATAGTTAACTGTATCCCAAGATCTTCTTGACCTTTAATTGTTGAATCAGTATGGTGATGAGAGAGATGCTGCACAGAAGAATTTACAACCCTGCATTGAATGTAATGAACCAGCATTATAACTAATATGACAAAAACAAGAACAATAGTCTCTTTAAAATGGTTGGAACTAGAAACTCCAATTGCCTAATCCAGGCAAAGAGCATAAATCCCATAGACCATGACGATTGGCTTTAGAGGGTCAAGTCACTTTTTCTTTAAGGTGACTTATAGCTTGCTCTATCTTGCCTGTTTCATTGATTTACATAATCCAGGGCTATTAGCAATGACACAAACACCACCATGACTAACCAACAAAAAATCTAGAGCAATGCAATTGTCCATTACTACTCATGCCAACAAGTTGAGACTGATCCATACCAGTCTAGGACAAGAGTGGCACCATTAATAACCCCTTCTAGAGTTAGTGATATGCTTCTTACAGTCTTTTCTATTTGTAGAATTCACACAATTGGGAACATTGCTCTGATTGTTCATGTAAACAATGATTAATTCCCCCAAGCTGAGTGCCTGTGTAATCAAGGGTGGCCTCCTTTGGAGCTCAAATCTGAGTTGAAAATTCCAACTTTGATGTTTTATAGAATTAGGGTTCCTGTGTTCTGACAATTTCTGCATGCTATTCCTAAAATGCATGAAATATTACTCTGAGGGAAAAAGAATCAGGAAGTCCTAACCATAAAGTACATGGTAGGAGCACATGGACATCCAGAGGAAAAAGTTGTTCATGACATAAGGTCAAGGCCTCACTTGAGCTGGCTTACATATTTGTATCTTTATTAGTCTCTTCCAGTTGGCGGGTATTTATTTGGCCATTCATCCTAAGATGGTTGTTGAATTCAAATTTATATTATCTAAGGTATGATCAATAGCTTGTAATAATTTATTCTTTTTCTAGGAAAGAGGGACACTGGTTGACTTATTTAAGGGCCTCTGTCCATGGAGGTGCAAATGGAAATAGTATTAGCTGCAATTCTTTGAGACTGCAATTGATGAGACTGGAACTGCTCTAAGGTTTTTAGCATGGGGGTCTGGTGGTTGATGGCACATCCAAAAGTTGTTACAGTGGAAGTTAGAACTATTGTTTGGGATAATCTAAGAATGGTGTTAGAATAAGTATGTTCTGACCTAACAATTATCATAAAGGAGAATGATAAAAGAAAAGGGGCCATTACAGGTAGACAACAATCAGAACTCTATAGAAAATGATTATAAATAAGCAGATGAGAAACAAAATAGGAATTATACTGAGATGTTGGTCCAACATGTTGGGTGCAAGCTGTCCATGAGCTAATGTCAGCAGATTGTTCTGAAGATCCTGGGTCAGATATTTACTTCCAAAGATCAGATATTTCTAGAGGATCCATGAAAACCTTTTTTGTATTTTCTACTTGAGTAGAATTGTGTGGAATTCTGTGTTGCTTGTTTAGTTGTGAAACATGATCCCAAGGAATGCTCCACTGTATTTGTTGTGAAAGCACCTTCCAATCAAGCTCAAGTGCAATTTATTTTCCTATGTCTTTTCCGGGATATGTAATCTCCTGTTTGAAAATCATGAAAAGGTTGTTCAGGTAGATTTTATGGGAAAGAGGCCTTAAACTATGGGTGAAACAACCAAGGATAGTACATGAGTCCCTTGCAATATTTTGCCATGTCTTCATGCGAAAGGGAAGAGTCTAGTATTAGAGATGAAATCTCTTAATGCATGGGCCTTCCACTTACCAGTTCTTAAGAGGATAACTGTTGTATCCCCAGGGGAGTGGACTATATGGCCATAAGGGCTAGTAGAAGTATCTTTCACCAAGGATTACTGGAATTTTTGATAATTATGCAAAATTTTTATCGAAGTATAGTTGTTTCATAATACTATATTAGTTTCAGGTATACAATATAGTGATTCAATATCTCTGTAGATTATACTCCATTTAAAGATATTATAAAATATTGACTATATTCCCTGCACTGTACAGTATATTCTTGTAGCTTATGTATTTTATACATAATAGTTGTACCTCGATCCGCAACTCCTATCTTTCCCCTCCCCCTTCTCTCTCCCCACTGGTAAACCACTAGTTTGTTTTCTATATCTGTGAGTCTGTTTCTATTTTATTATATTCACTAGTTTGTTTTATTTCTTACGTTCCACATATAAGTGATAACATACAGTATTTGTCTTTCTCTGTCTGACTTATTTCACTCAGCATAATACCCTCAAAGCCCACCTATGTTTTTATAAGTGGCAACATTTCATCCTTTTTAACAGCTCAGTAATACTCCATTATATATATATAATGGAATATATATGTGTGTGTGTATATATATATATATGTATATACATCTCACATCTTCTTTACCCATTTATCTGTTGATGGACATTTAGGTTGCTTCCATATCTTGGTTATTGTAAATAATGCTGCTATGAACATTGGGGTGCATGTATCTTTTCAAATTAGTGCGTTTGTTTTCTTTGGATATATACCCAGGAGTGGACCCCTGGTTCATATGGTAGTTCTATTTTTATTTCTTTGAGGAACCTCCACACTGTTTTCCATAGGGCTGCACCAATTTATATTCCCACCACCAGTGTCCTAGGGTTCCCTTTTCTCCACATCCTAACCAACATTTGTTATTTGTGGTCTTTTTTATGATAGCCATTCTGTCAGGTGTGAGGTGATATCTCATTGTGGTTTTGATTTGCATTGCTCTGAAGATTAGTGATATTGAGCATCTTTTCATGTGCCTGTTGGACATCTGTATGTCTTCTTTGGAAAAATGTTTATTCAGGCCTTCTAATTTAAGGATGCCATTTGTTCTTTTAATCTTTCCAGAAGATTTAGATGGTAATGGCAGTATAGTTTTTGAGTTTTTAATAACGCCTTATAGAGTTTTTTTTATAATGTTCCCATAGTGTGTGTCTCAATCAGCTAATATAAATATAAAAGTTGGTATATCTTAGCTTAGAAACAAAAAAAAAAATCAAGCAGCTTTTTAGCAACTGTAAAAGCTGTAGCTTTTTGGCAAGGAAATACTTCAACATCAACACATTCTGAAAATTGACATACAATAACTAAAACATGTTTAAACCCCATGGAGGGTGGAAGCTGGATAAAATCCCATTCTTTTTGCATGGGCCTCAACTTCTATAATAGCTATCTTTCTAGGAAGTAAGTGTAGCATCTAAAAGTTTCTTAACTTGTCCATTTTTGATAAAAGTTCCAGAGGAGGTGAGAAATTCTTTGTTTCCAAAGCATCTCAAAGTTGGGTATTACTCCAAAAATGTACCTGCTATCTGTATATATATTTACACTCTGGTCTTTGGATAGTATACAAGCTCTAATAAATGCAGTAATTTCTGCCATCTAGGTTGATGTTGCCTCAGGTAGAGGAGTATATTCTAAAGGGGTATTTTAAGTTAGTAATACCATATCCCGCTTGATAACCACCAGTTTCTGTTTTGAGTATGATCCATCATGAAATAGTATTAAGACAAGTTCTCAGTGGGAGTGTCATAAATTTGAACTAAAGAGCAGGAAGGAATATTTTTCAGTCAAGGGTCCAAGAGTTATAGTGAAAGGCTAGGAAACAGAGAATCTGGGTTATTTGAAATACCTACCACCTTTGTGGTGTGTTTACTCCGAGGAAGAGATTGATCAAAGATAGCAGAGTTTAATGTAGAAAGAGTAGCACGCATATCTACCAGGAATTAGTGAGGTTGAAAATGTATACTTATAATTAATTTACCTTGCATGTTTAATAAGACTAAGGCAAAATACTGGACATTTTTTCACTCTTTGGAGCACCCTCATTGATCTGAACTGAAATTTTTCTTTGTCTTGTGTTTTCTTTTCCAAGATGGGACCATCTTTTTTTCATTGTTCTTTATAATTTCTACAAGCATCCTTGTCAATAGGTGGTCTGTTAGGAAGTGGGCCACCCAACTTTTTGATCTTCAGGGCCACACTTTTACTTGTGGTCCTGTCTCATTTTTGTTTTTGAGTCCTTTCAAAATCTTCTATCAGGTAATGTAGTTCACGTAAAAGGGTTGATTTCCATTCTAATTTCTGTTTCCTTTTTAAGTCTCCAGTGATAGGGCTTCTGTTATGTCAGTGCCTTTTTAACTCCCAAGTGTTGTCAGAAGTTATTTCCTGGTCTATAACAAAATCTCCTATAGTTTCATCTTTTCTGTTTACATAATTAACTTATGATCCAATCAATTTTTATTGAAAATGTTTCAGGTATGGCGTTAGGGAGACTGCCCTACTCTCTAGGCCTTTCTTTGAACCTCAGGTTTACTTTGGAAAGAGGGATCCTATAGGTCCCTTTCTGGGTCAGTCCAATTCCTTTCACCACCCAGGATTAGCATCTAATTTTCCAGCCATTATCTGTAAAAGTTGACTATAGATCAACCCTGGATCATATGCTCAACACTTCTAACTTCTTCTGTAAATTGTTGCTGGCCATGTCTGGGTTTAGGGAAATCCTTAATTATATTTCTTAATTCAGCTTGGGTTCATGGTTTCAATTCTACTATAGCCTGCATATCTGGCTCATGGGTAAGATGGAGGTCAGAGTTCTATTGTCATACATGGTTTTGCCATTGTCTGTTTCTCAGTCTTTTAAATTTTCCAGTTCATTTTCTACTAATTGTACCTGCTCTTTGCGTTTATAATTGCAAAAGTTTTGCACAATCTAAATATCTTACACTAGGGGATTATTGGTGGCTGTTTAATTTGTACCATCTAAGGACCTAATGTTAGCCATTTAGAATTCTTGGGCATCAGCTGGGAATGAGGATGTAGCTTCTATGGGGTCTTAAATTGGCTGACTCCAGATTAAATAAGTGCCAGACCAAGTCATACTGACTCTTCAGCAACATAAGCCAGTGGAAAAGCAAGGAAGATAGAAATAAGTGGTATGAGGATAGAGAATAATAAATGATATCAGTAGCTAGTATTTTTAAGTCATTGAATCTTCACAATATCTTAAAGGATGCATCTTTATTGTACAGATGAAGAAACTGAAACAGAGAGGTTAAGTAATTTACCCTACTTACTCAGCTAGTAAGTGGTAAAGCAGAATTCAAGCCCAGGCTGCCCACAGCCTTAAGACCATATTTTTAGTTAATTTAACTAGGGAAACTATGTCTGAAGGCAGCCAGAGCTGGACCCTATAGTGGTTAAGACAGGTGGATTTGGAGTCATCAAGATCTAAGTTCAAGTCCCAGTTCCAGCACATACTGGCAGTATGAACTTTAACAAACTCGTTAACCCACTGAGCTTTGAGTTCCCCATGTGAAAAATGGGGAGACAATACCCAGAGCCAGAGGAAATCTCTCAAGCCTTCTAGGCAGTTATCTATGATACATCAAAACATCATTGAAGATGAAATGAGGTAAGAAAAAAGTATGTTCCAGAACTTCTTTCACAAAGAGTAAAATATGTGGCAGGAAGAAATGTTTTAATCAATTATTGTCTGTGGGGGAGGCAATATTAAGTTATAATAAACAGTTGCTAAACCGCCTTCTAAAGACAGGTGTGTCTGGTTAACAGGAGGACTTTTGTTTAGCAGAGTTTTTTATGAAATCTTCGGTCAGACCTTAATTATTTTGTAAACTAGAAGAATGGCTGGCATGGCAGGAATCCCCTTTATCTACTTGCCCCATCTTTCCTTTAGCCTTTCTATAAGTACTAGACATTTAAAGATGATCGATTTGAAAGGGCACAAATTATTCAGTTACCACGATGCCCATGTGCCTTGTTCTGGCCCAGCAAAGGTTTAACTCATAGAAACATTGTAAAGATTAAGTGATATTAAGTGGAACCACACAATTGCCAATATTTAACTATTTTGACCTACAAAAGTCATAACTTTGTGTGGTTCGATCTAATATAAAGTATTGCAAATACTTCCACCCAGGACTTGGCCCAAGGTAATTCCTTCATAAATGGTAACTAGTCTTATTGTCAATTGCCAAGAAGAGGCCAGCTAACTCAGTCATGCTTCTGGCAGGCAGCGTTTGGGGTTCAATCTAATGAATGGGAAAGTCTCAAACTCTGGTGAATACCAGCTTCATGGTTTGGAACTTTAGTCCCTTCGAAGCAAGATGTCTGTCCATGAGGTGTCTGACACAGGACACAGCTCCCAGAAAGAAGTCCTAGCAAGAGTGAGAAAGATTATCAGAGTTTTCAACCAGCAGACTGAGGTTCAGGGCTGTGTCTATACTTCATCGTTAGACAGGAATGGACACAGGGAAACTGAGGCAGAAGTTCAGGCCTTGGACAAGGTCAACTTGAAAGGAAAAAAGAGAAATGGAAAAGGAATGCTTTGATTTCCCTTTCTGTTCTCATTCCTAAAATATTTTCCACAATAAAATAGTTCAGATGTAAGTTTCAAGTAAAGAAGCTCTGAAGTCAGAGAATCCTACCTCTACCTTGGAGATGTACAATGCACTTTTGTCCAATAAGCTTCATTTGATAAACATTTGTTCAGGGCTAATAGATGCACATTAAATGCCCTAAAAGTCTTACAATAAAGAGCATGTCTGATTTTAATTGAACACGACATTTCTCAAATATTTGATAACATAAATTTTTTCTTCATAAAATGTTTAATGTTCTATGGAGCCCAACTTTTCAAAAGATGCTTTAGGAATATATCCCTGGGTTATAAATTTCTTAAATAGATATTCTGTGCAAAACTTTCTATCCTCTGTATTTAGCACAATGGCTGGCATAGCGTTGAGCTTAATTTATCCACAGATGGGGTGAAGTGTGGAATAAGAGGATCCTCTCCAGCTGAAGACAGGAAAAAGCCTTGCAGGACTGGACTTTGCTAACACCTGCCATATATATATATATTTTAATTTATTTATTTTTGGCTGTGTTGGGTCTTCGTTTCTGTGCAAGGGCTTTCTCCAGTTGCGGAGAGCGGGGGTCACTCTTCATCACGGTGCATGGGCCTCTCACTGTCATGGCCTCTCCCGTTGCGGAGCACAGGCTCTGGACGCGCAGGCTCAGTGGCCATGGCTCATGGGCCCAGTTGCTCCGAGGCATGTGGGATCCTCCCAGACCAGGGCTCGAACCCGTGTCCCCTACATCGGCAGGCAGACTCTCAACCACTGCGCCACCAGGGAAGCCCACCTGCCAGCTATTTTTTAATGAATGTGTAGCACGTGCTTTCACACTGGCCATTTCACTGAACCCTCACAACCACCCTAGGAGGCAGGTAATGTTAATCCTTGTTATGAGTAAAGAAAACAGAGCTCAGACAATTACAGGTACTTGCCCAAGTCATATGCTTCTAGAGGTCAGAAGTACCATACAGAGCCTGGTCTTCAGTCTCCAAATCCAAACCCCCATAACCACTTCACATGAAGAGTATGAAAATCCTGGATAGGGAGTTAAATTTGTAACCATGAAATCTAAACACAAGTATCCTGAAGCACTGATTGTTTGGACATAAATAAGGCAATAGTGAATTAGGTCTTGAGACAGGCAGAGACATTCACCACAATCTGGGGGACTTGTTTTCTCCATTGTCTAAGTGCCCTTGGACCTCAGACAAACCTCATATTTCTTGGAAACGTGTATTCCTCCGAGAGCCAGGGAAGGCGTGTGGTCCAGTAAATGCAATTAGCAGTCTCACCGTGCGTTTCCTCGTCTGTTGTCTCCCGGAGTACAGTCGTCATAAAGCTCACATTTTCAAAACACTCTTCCAAATGACTAGAGTCTCCAGCAGATTTTAAGTGGGTCTGAGATGCCTATCTAGGGAGCCCTTAGGATATATGAAAAATTTTAGTGAGCATCTCTAGGAACAAGACTCGACTCTAGGCACAGAGACATACAGGAATGATTGAAAGAGAGAGAGAGAGAAACACAGTTAGCCAGAGAGACATCATGTAAGATATAGGAGAGATTCCAGCAAGTTATTTAACCTCATCGTCAATGTAAGATTAATAATAATGTGATGATACACAAATTTATATCTCCAGCTCAGCCGCTCTTACAGCTCCAGACCTTTATATCCAAATGCCTACTTGAAATTTGCTCTCAGATGATTCACAGGGGCCCAAGAATCAACATAAGCAAACCTGAACTTAGGGCTACTCCCCCCAGTTCTGCACTTTCTCCGGTATTTCTATCTTTGTAAAAAGTTCCCAGAAATTCCATCCTAACAATTCTATCAAATTGAAGATCCTAAACATTAATACGGAAAACACATCAAAACATCTTCTCAGTTCTCTGAACTCCAAACCAAAGGCAATGTTATGCCCTTTTAGCCACCAACGGCAGCGGGGTGGGGACAAGTCTGTACTTTTAGTGTTTCTTGCATTTGACTGCCTGACCTCCCATCAGACAGGCATGCCTGGTCTCTGTGACTGGGTCTGGGACTCTGCAACACTTACTGCAATGGTCAGGCCATATGCCAAGAAACAGCCTGATTTTGAGGGGCAACTCCCTCTGAGAATAACTACAGCAGAGAACAGGACCAATGCAGGTCACAATGCAGAATTTCTTATGTTTTCTCTGCACGGTGATATTAACCAGGGCTGACCTCTTGAATGTATTTCAAGTTACTGGGAATTCTTGACTCAATTACAGTAGTGACTCTGTGTTGAGAAGAAAGGCCTCATTGCAATAAATGGAGCTGGGACTCAGAAATGTTTAATTTGTGCCTCCAATAGGAGTGGAATTCATCATGCTGTATCAGCAGATAGTGCCCTTGAATATCTCCCTCCCTAGACTGTGAGCTCCTTGAGGCCAGGAACAAGGTCTAAACCATGTCTGTTGTCCTCACAGAGCCTAACACTGTCAGCACGCAGAATATGTGTATTGAATCACTTGATGCACTAAGCTTCCCATGGACAGCCATGAATTTTCCATTTCTTTCACTTCCATTATAAAATCAAGAGACACTTATTGAATTGAACATCTTGAGTTTCAGTCCATGGTTTTCAGTAATTAGATTTCTGAAATTTGTACCTTTTATGAAATAGGTAGTTGGGGGAATTCCCTGGAGGTTCAGTGGTTAGGACTTGGCACTTCCACTGCAGGTGGCCCAGGTTCAATCCCTGGTCGCGGAACTAAGATCCTGCAAACCATGCAGCCAAAAAACAAAAAAAGAAGAAGAAAAGGAAAGAAAAAGAAAAAAGAAATAACTAGTTGGAATTGGTTGTGGTAGATAGTTCACCAAGGTTGTAATGAACGAGTATAAGGCTTGCTTGCTCTTTGGCAACCACTCTGTAAGAATTTAAATCTTAAAAAGTAATATGGCATTGTGGTCCAGCTGGGTTGAGAGGATGGACTTATTCTTTGGGTGGATATGCCAGCATTAATATGAGAGGAGACAGGAGAGCTGTGAGCTGAACTGTATGGAAACCATCCTTTTCTTGTTCGTGCTACAGCTCCATAATAGGCGGCATATGTATGGGAGGGTTGAAGCCACAAGAGGGATGGAGGCTGCAGATTGGGATGGAGGTGTTTCTTGCATGGTACTGGAATCAATTTGGTCTTGCTCTCTCTTGTTTGTAGGGCTTGGGCATGTGTTTTCTATTTGATTTTTCATAGCCATCCCACAGGCTCAAATACCACACGGGAGAAGTACAGGCGTGGTAAGTCTGTGGGTTGAGGGGTTTTTTTTTAAGTAAAATCAAATGAATGAGAAATAGATGTTGGAGGAAAATCGTAAAAGGCATGACTGCCTGAGATATTTAATCTCTCCACAGATAGTACAATCCCACTCCAAAGAAGTTTCCAGGGGCTGGAAAGTATTATGGGGTGAAGGCAAGCCCTATAAAAAGGAGCCTTTTGTCTATATCTTCCAACCAGACTACTGGGATCTTTAAGGTGCTGCACCTGTCTCTACTTTATACGAGGCAACAGTTAAATGAGTTGTGTTGGTGGCTTCCTCCAGTTAAATGAGTTGTGTTGGTGGCTTCTTCCACTCACGACTTCCTTCCTTAACCATTTTCTATTTTCTGTAGCTCACATCTCACACTGTTCCAATATAGAGAGTTCTAGAAATGGTTTATCTTTTCATCTTTGCATCATGTCTCCCTCCACCCTTTTACTCATACTGTGTTTTTACAGTCAAGAACACAGACTACTTGGAAGATGGATTGCTCTCCTTCTCCCAAATGGGTACCTTGCTTCTGGCTGCACTGGGTAACCCATCCCTGCTCCCCAAGCCTGGACCTCTTTGCTACCCTGTGGAAAAGAACTCTATCAATCTCATCCTTTGATAGAGGGAAAGCCCTGACCCACCCTTGAACTCTTGAAGCCTCATTCCAATAATACAGCACCAAAATGTCTGAGGGCAGGAAAAATCAATGGAGAGTAAATTAAAATAAAAGAAAATATCTGGAAAAGATCATAAAGATGATTAAGGGCACATCAAGAACTAAAAATCCATCCAATGGTTTTCTAAAATCACAAATCCCTCCCAGAAAACAGACATGGCATATTCATGCCCACTATAGTCACCACATTTTTATGTTGACCAACTTAAATAACTTGGAGCTTCTCTCACCCTCTAGGAGGCATAAAGCATTCCCATCTCTGAATAAAGGAACAAAAATGAAGTAAGAGAAGTGAACAATCATCTCTAGGAGGTAAGTAAGTACAGCAATCCCCAGAGGTACTGTTAAAAAAAATTGGCTTCATTAGAGTTGTATCTAACCTGTTCTACAAATCAATCAAAGAAGGTAAAGAAGGACTGAACAAATCCGAGGAAGAAGAGGATGTTGGAAGGTCTGCTGAGAAAACCTCCCACCTCTGGAATTACCATAGATTCTCCTTCCAAAACACATACTACTGAGTTCAATTCCATTCACAAACACCAACTGAGAACCTTCCTTTTTTAGGCACTCCATTCAAGAAGAAGCCAAACGAAGTACAATTCCTGACCTCGATGAGCTGACAGTAGATTAGGTAAACAGAGCTAATAATTTTAACATAATGTGACAAGCACCAGATGCTAGAGGACCCACCACATGGGCACCTAGCCCAACTTGAATGCCCAAAGGTTTCCTAAGGACACCTCTGAACTGAGCCTTGAAGGCTGAGTAAGAATCATTGAGATGGGCCTGAAGCTACCCAAAAGGTTTCCATTAGTCCCTCATTATTTTCCAATAACCCAATCCAGTGCACACATTCTGGGTCATGGAGACTTGGACATTTCCATAATGAGTTTACAATCCGGTCATAAAGAAAAGACTGCATGCACACAGAGCAGGCACCTCTCCAAGATTGTAGATACAGGCTAGACATTGTCGTTCCAACTGTATGAGTTGTAGTTTAGTATTGATAAGAAAGAGGAAGCAGGGGCTGAAAGAGTCAAAGAAGATTATCTTTATCATTTTCATCAAGAATGTCTAAGCATAACAGAGCTAGAGACAGACTCCTACAAAGCTAGTGAATCTAATCGTCTTTGAGAAAACTGACTCAGCAGTTCAAGTTCACATGACCATGAAGTGACAGAGCAAGACAGAATTCCCTGAAAGTACATTCAGGTGAGTATTCCCAGTGCTTGGAATATAGTTAGTGCTCAGTAAATATTTGTTGGGTTAATCAACATCACTCTCTGTAGGACAATCTTGCAGCAATCCTAAAACACTGATTTCTATACAGGCAACAAAAAATGATGATATCACAAGAGATCAGTGCAAGAAAAAAAAGGGCCTTTGTCCCTTGAATGAACGTATATAGAGTCAGATTTCAGAGGCCAAATGAAACAGTTCATATCCAATGACATGACATAGTTAAGAACTGTATTCTTGGATACTGCGAACGTCATCTCAGTAAACCTTTTTCAAATACCTACCGTATGCCAAGCATTTGATTCATCTCTAAAACACAAAGATTACTAAACCCATCCTTGAACTCAGGACTCCACTACCTAGGAAAGGAGAGAGTACCTCCACCTGGGACATTTCTCCAGTTTCGTAGAAGCAAACTTGACATGTTAAGTGACCAAATGAGAGGGGGAGTTTGATTCTAACTTAGGTGGATCTGGGAAGGCTTTGTGGAAATGAGAACATTTCATCTTTGTCTTGAATTATGACTAAGGATACAGGGACATCCTAGGCAAAGGGAACAAAATGAAAAATCAAACAGAAACAAGACCATATTGTTCATATTTCAGAACTGGTGAGGAGTTTGGTGCAGCAAATCCAAGAGGAGTGTCTCCTGTAAGGAGAGGTGGTCCAGAGCCTGGGCTGTACTGGGAGGGGTGTTTACCCAAAGCTATAAAAAATCCAGGTAGTCAGAAGATGAAGCTAAATCAAGTAGAGCTGAAGCCCCACTGTTGGGGCCCCACCTGTATTTCTTCATCATGTAACACTTCTGTCCAAGTCAGCCCAATTTGCAATTGCATAGCCTATGTTGCTCTAGCTGCTATAACCCACTCTGCCTGCATGCTAAGCAGGCCAGAGTGCTGGAGAGTTGATAATTTCTCTCCCCCTTCCCCAAGCAATGATTAATGGTAGATAACACCCCTCTTCACTTATCTCAACTATGGAAACCCTGAGGCATGTGTAGGCCAGCAGGATTAGGCTCCAGCTGCCCACATTTTTAACTTGTTTGATAATAATTCTCCATCTGCTTCCTTCTTTACACTGTCTTACTTCTCCACTCCCTCGCTTTGGTTTTCTAGGATCACCCTCAAAACACACCATTGACACCTGACTTAGTCTCACGGTCTGCTTCTGAGGGGAAGTCAAACTGAGACACTATCAGGAAATTATCATTAATGACAAACTAAGTCATGATCAAGAAAATAAAACCAACAGTCAGTTTTGATGATCAGGAAAAATGCTGTAAAAGGAGAAAGAGGAGATAAGCCAGTAAGTAGGAAGGTGAGAGAAGGTGCAAGATATGGGCTAAGAAGCCAGTAGGTAGGGGCACAGCTGGGCAAGAAGTTCAAAACTAAAAGTCTATAAAGATGAGTTTGATATGCCAGTTGCCTGATTCAAGGGCAAGCCTAACGGACTGATGCGTACTTATCATTTTGATTGCTGAACATCTTTGAAAAACTAATGAAACCTTGGGACTCTCTAGCCAGAAAAAAAAAAAAAAAGTATATACAAACAATGCTGCTTGGAGCTTCAGTGGATTCCCAAACCCCAGATTAAGAAGCCCTGATTAAAGGCTGTATGTGAGGCTGGACTTGGGGGGCCTTGATTGCCTGCAGAGTGCTTCAGCATCTATTCTGTAGGCAATGGGGAGCCAGCAAAGGTTTTTACTATCAGAGTTCCCAAGTGGTTATAGCTTTCCATCCTAAATGGAACCCCAAGAAATCTGGATGTTTTTAACAGATTGAAAGATAGATTGGAATAAAAAAAGTGCATAAATAATTGAGCTCCTTTTTGGCCAAAAACATTTTTAACCAGATGCACTGTAGGGCTTCAAAGGCTGCTAACTGCAGAATCCAGATGCACCTCAATGGATGCCATGGGGAGTCCCTTCCACAGCCAAATGTTTGGGCCTCAAAAATTCCTCGAGCGGCATAGATGCTGAATGGAGCTGGAAACAAACTCAGGGCAAACACAACTGTCTATATGACCACATATAAGGAGTCTGGGATAAAAAAAAAAAAAAAGGCCCCTTTTGCAGAATAGACAGGGCAAGGGTGGGGTGTGGATAGAGACCAGAGACAGAGACAGAAATGGAGGGGCTAAGAACAAAAGAATCTATTTGGAGGGATAAACAATGCTGGAAGGGAAAAGCAGAGAAAATATGGAGAAGGACCTATCAGAAATATAATTGTAGGAAACAGAGGATGGTTTGAGAAGAAATGAGACATCTATGGAGATGGGGAGAGGGAATGATAGTAACTGACCTTGAAGGATCTGGGGTACTAATAGGGTGGAAGAAAAGTGATTTTTTTCTCTTTTTTATAAATGAATTTAAGGAATGACCACCATTTTAAGTACCATTATATGGGGAAACTATATTCAACATCACATGCCATAATCCTACATGTAAGGTGTCATTCCCATGTCACAGGTAAGTAAACTGAGACCTAGAACTTGCACAAGGCCACCAAGTGAGTAGTGGTAGAGCCAAGGCTTGAACCCAGGCCTGTCTCACTTGGAGTCACACACACTAGTTCCTGCTGCCTTCGTCCCAGAGCTCAGATTTGTAGACCAAACATGACTGATGTGAACACAAATTACAAGACCTAGGCACCAAAACAAAAATGAAGAGTCATCCAGGCCTAGGTTTTCATGGAATAGGCTGATGGGGAAGGAAGAGGTCGCTGTGGCTGGTCACTATGATCATCTACAGCATGACCTCTGAACCTTCACTATCCACGCCATAGTGGTACCAACCCTCTGCTCAGGCAGGGAAGGACCTGTGGGAAAATGGGAGCCTTGGTATGCTTGAGGCAGAAGGGCCTCAGAGTAGGTCATCCAGATAGACGCCTTCAAGTTTCTGGAGAGGCCAATGATGTGGCAGAAAGAGCGTGGATGCTGAGCCAGGTGATGAGGTCTGAATTCTGCTCCACCACCCTTTATCTCACCCATTAACCCACTGAACCTCTCACAGCTTCAGTTTCTTCATTGGTAAAAACCAAACCATTTGTTTTTCAGAATTAATGTGATGATTATACAAAATAATGGATGTGTCATGTCTAACACCATGCCTGACACACGAACAGGTCCTCAAAAGTGAGCAATTTTGCAATCCAACATCTTTTTTTACTCCCCTTTTCTATATGAAACACTTTTTGTGTGTGTGTTCTCTACAAACCCACCACCAAGGCCTGTTAGCACCCTGGTTAGCTCTTCATCACTTGCAATACACATATAGTAGGTATCTAGTATAATAACAAAATTAATTTGCTTGGAATTGTGCAATTTGCAAAACTCTTCTACTTCTGTCTCAACATCTATCTTTACCATGGACCTAGGAAGTGAGAAAACAGAAATCATTACCCTTTGTTACCTATGTTGGGAAGAGACTCAGAGAGTAGGTGTGATGTGCCCCAGTCACACAGCAAGTAAGAATCAGTCCAGGTTAAAGAAACAGGGCCATGAAATATATAGGTGCTGACTTAGTTGACTCTGATCATTATAACAAAATACCAGAGATTGGATAGCTTCAACAATAGGAATTTTTCACAGTTCTGCAAGATCTTGGAGTTGGCTGATTCCATTTCTAGTGAGGACTCTCTTCCTCTCTGTGTCCTCACATGGTGGAGAGAGAGTGTGCTCTCTGATGAACCTTCTTATAAGGACATTAATCCTACTGGATCAGGGCCCCACCCTTATGACCTCATTTAACCTCACTCTATCTCCAAATACAGTCACATTGGGGGTTGGGATTTCAACAACTGAATTTGTGGGGGACACAAACATTAGTCCATAACAGGTGCCTTGCACACATTTCTTGCCTTCTTTGGGCCTCTTTTCTTCATCTTAAAAAAAAAAAGCAGCTGGGGATAGCTGTGTTTAAGACCCCTTCCTGATCTGATAGTCAAGGATTTTACTCTAACTCCAAGTGGGGATTATGCAGCATAAATTTTTACTTGCCCACACTCAGTGTCTCCTCAAGCTTTAATTTCAAACTTCACAGACAAGAGTGTTGCATTTCCACTTTCAGTGAGTTTCCCTGACAGAGCTGTTATTCATTCAGTCAACAAACATTTGATGAGCACCCACTGTGTGTCAGTTACAATACTTGATGGTGAGGATATATCTTTAAACAAGAAAAAAAAATCTCTACCTTCCAAGGTAGAGACAGATCAAGAGACAGTTTCAAGGTGTCAGTTACAATGCTGTCAGCTGCAAATACTGGGACTACAAACCCAAATTCAAAGCATGAATTTACATCTGTGGAGGTTTTATTACCTCATACAACAAGAAGTTCAAGGTGGGTGCTATGGTCTGCATGTTTGTGTCCCCCCAAAATTCATGTGTTGAAATCTTAACCCCCAAAAGTGATGATAGTATTAGTAAGTGGGGTCTTTGAGAAGTGCTTAAGTCATGAGAGTAGAGTGAATGGGATTAGTGCCATTATATAAAAGGCTCCAGAGAGACCCTGGTTCATCCCACAATGTGACAATGTGAGGACATAGCAAGAAAGCACCAGCTGTGAAAGTGGCCCTCACCAAACACAACCATGCTGGTGCCTTAATCTTGGACTTCCCAGCCATAAGAACTGTAAGCAATAAATTTCTGTCATCTACAACCTACCCAGGCTGTGGTATTTTGTTATAGCAGCCCGAACAGACTAAGACAGGACTCCTTCAAGAATGGTTTGTGCAGGGCTTCCCTGGTGGCACAGTGGTTGAGAGTCTGCCTGCCGATGCAGGGGACACGGGTTCGTGCCCCGGTCCGGGAAGATCCCACATGCCGTGGAGCAGCTGGGCCCGTGAGTCATGGCCGCTGAGCCAGCGCATCCGGAGCCTGTGCTCCACAACGGGAGAGGCCACAACAGTAAGAGGCCCGTGTACCGCAAAACAAAACAAACAAACAAACAAAAAAAAAGAACGGTTTATGCAATATCTCAATACTGTTATAAAACCTCAGCTTCTTTCCATTTCCAGCACATTGGCATCACCACAGGCTAGCTCTTTTCATAGACACAACATGGTTGCCATAGTTCTAAGAACCCGCATGTAGGGCAACATCACGCAGCAGAGGAAGCAGGGACACAGCTTCTTGCATGTCTTTTTGTCAGTGAAGAACCTTTTCCCAGAAGCCCTCAGGAGACTCACTGTGTCATCACTGTGTAATATGCCCCTCCCTAAAACAATGACTAGAAAGCAGAATAGAGCTGCCATGAATAGACAATTATGACTTACTCCTAGAGTTGGAGTGGGTCACTTCTCCTGAGTCACATGCGAAAGAAGCAGGCAGTTGAACCAATCAGCGTGTTACAACAAGGAGTAGGGGGTGGGCACCCAACAGTGCCTGCAGCACACAATTCACTGCTTTAAGGAATACAGAATAATTAAGCCTGAGATACCAAGGGAGCAGATAGGACAGGCTCCTAGGGCAGCCTGTATGAGCATGTGCCGAAAATAGAAAGCACTGTATTTAAAAGCTAGACTTTCAGATGCAGTTTGAGGCAGAACCAGAAATGCAATTGCTTTGGGGTGACGCAGTGATATTTACAGACTCTCATGTGCCTCTGGCAGCATCTGACTTCAGCAGGATATGGCTAGTCCCTTGTAACAGAGTCCAAACTAGGGCTCGGGGCCAGGGGAGACAAGCTATCCCAAGGGAGCTTGGGGCCCATAAGGGACAAGCAAAGGTCAACTCTCTAATGATGAGACCAGAATGAGGATTTAACGTGCTACGATTTAGGGGATGTGGGTTTTGTCAGACAGCCTTGAGTTAAATCCAAGCTCTGTTATTTACTAGGAAAATTATGTAAACTCTTTGTATCTCAGTCTCCTTATCTGTAAAATGGGGATACCTACTTGGCTGGTAAGGATTAGAAATAATGTGTGTAAACAGTAACAAAGTGCCTGGCACATAACAGCTACTCAGTAAATGGTAGCTATTATCCTCACTAGAAGAAAATACAAGTGGGAATGGCTCAGAGATGAACAGGATGAGAAGGATGAACAAATCCTGGGAAAAACATTCAAACAGAGCTCAAATTTTAAAATTAGATAATATTTTCATAGTTTTTTACAATCAGCAAAACCCCTTCTCACCCACTGTCTCATTGGATCCTCACAATCAAGGTATTATTAGGGCTCACCCATTTTACAGATCAAGAAACTGAGATTCAGCAAGGTTTCATCTATGACATACTTTGTTCATCTCTAATACCATGACAGTTTCTCAGGGAACTCAGCCTTCAAGAGAGACGTCTGCAGGTTATAAACTCAGAAACAGTGGGACTCTGAGACTAACCCACTATTGAGTCACTAGCTCTGAGTCTCCTTAAAGGTCTCCAGTGGAGAGCAGTGTTTCTTCAACTTTATCAGGCATCAGAATCTCCTGGAGGACTTGTTAAACCACAGATTACTGGGCGGGACCTCAGAGGATTCAATTCAGTGTGTCTGGGGTGGGGCCTGATCATCTGCATTTCTAACAAATTTCCAGATGATGCAAAAGCTAATGCTTTGGGACCACACCTTGAAAACCCCTGGCCCAGAAAATGGATGCCAAAATTTAGATCAGGGCTCTCAAGTGTAAGTATACATAAGAATCACCTGGATAACCTGAATATGCAGTCCCCACTTCCTCCTGTGATGCAGTTCAGATCCATATAGGGGACTCTGATGAGGGAGATGAACTCCGCCCTACTGGAGAAAAGCTGAGTGGTCAATTCTATCATGCTCTTTTTGACATGCACCCCTAATTGTGTGTATTTATTTACATATAAATTTACATATAAATATTTACATATACTACTGTAATAATACATTATCTTATTTAATATTTAAAAATCACAAATTTTTTAAATTTACTAAAAATATACATAAATGTTCAATTTTCTTCCTGCACCACAGTGGATTGCCTGCCACCACCCCTTTAGGGACCACTGAACTCACCAAGTGCTATTCAAAGTGTGTTCTACAAAGTGACAGCATCCGAATCACGTGGGATCTTGTTAGAGGTCCAAGTTCACAGCCCCTGCTCCCCACCTACAGAATCAGAATCTCTGATTCTGCCTCTGGGGCTGAGGCAATTGGTATTTTAACAAGCTCCCCGTGTGATTCTACAGGCAATAAACTTTAACCACTGATGGCTATATGCACAGATGGGGGCAGGGTGGTCTTGGCTCTAAGATGATGACTGATGGGGCAAAAGTACAAGACACAGCTCAGCTGGGTCAAGTTCTTGAACTCCAAGATATTGGAATTCCCCACCAGAATTAACATTTTTTAGTGAATGATTTTGAGCCAACAATGATCACATTATTATTATTCAGAAATCTAGTGTTATTATGATGCTATTTCCTTGCCTTGACATTGCCGAAGAAAATTAATGGTTTCTGTGAAATTCAAGAAAATCTACCTGGCCAGGGCAACCAACCCTCCCAGTCTGCCGAGGGCTGAGGGTATTTTCAGGACACAAGACTTCTGTGCTAACACCAGGAAAGGCCTGGGAAAATCAAGGCAAGTTGGTCACCTCTCCTGGATTCCATTTGATGACTTTAAGAAATCAGCTTCTTTCCTCTTGACACCTACAGAACCTCTGCAGAAGGTGGGTGTGGACAGGGCAAATAACCCTAGACTTGAAGACCTGGGTCTGGCAGTCATTTGGTAGCAGCTGACCCAGGGCAAGTCAGATAATCTGTGAACCTCTGTTCATCATCTGCAAAATGGGGACCCAAACCCCTGCCTCCGACACCCCACAAGATGATTATCAAGGTCAAGAGAGTTTGTGTTGTGAAGGCACTTTATGCATTACAAAGTAGTCCAGGAATATAAGGTAGACCTGCTTGACATCCTGGGAAGAGCTCAGGCTTTGGGACAGGCAGATCCTAGTGTCAACCGAGCACCACATCGGGCACATTATTTTATCTCTCTGAGATGATTCCTATCTGTAAAATGGGGATTCAAATTACCTCTCTCCTAGAATATTGAGAAAATTAAAAGAGATGGTGGTCGCTAAGCACCTGGCATATTTGGAGCTCCAATGTATTAGTTCCCTTCCCCATGATTATAAGACAGTCAAAGACTTAATGATAGTTTTTTGCAGTTAATGCAATGAATAGCATCATTATGCTTGCTTCCTGAAGTGAAAAGCCACAATAACACTCCTCCCTGCTCCCAGGGCCCCTTTGATGTGGCAGGGGGTGGGAAAGGATGTTACTTCCACTTGGTATAACCAAGCCAGTTCCTAGCCAGAGAGGAGTAGAGTGAACTAGTGACTTAGAGAGGCCTGAGGTTGACATTCACAATGACGTTTGCATGTGGGAATGCCAAATCTGTAACTTCTGCACCTGTTTAGGCATTTCTTCAGTAAATAATACCAAATGTGATTAGATTTTTTTTTTTCAAATCATCTCAAAAAGTTGCAAAAAAAGAAAGAAAAAAATGTACAAGTCCAGCCTGTCTTCACAGAGGGAAAAAGTGCCTTTAGTTGAATATCTCTTTTCATGCAGGGATTTTGTAACATTTCATTTCTAAAGGATTTCACCTGTTCATCAAGCCTTTACTGAGCCAGATATCCTGTGTTTTGAGCATCTACTTTGTGTCAGCCTTGGCACATAATAAATATGAATAGTCTATGCTTGGCAGGAAGCTCACTGATACAAATAAACAGAGTTACAATCCACGGTGAAAAAAGTATTAATAGAGGTAAGTCCAACAGATGACAAAAAGAAGGTTTAGAAACCCCACCTGGGGCAGTGTTAGAAATGAGCCACATTCTGTAAATTAAGCATGCACACGGGATTGATGGCAAGTATCCCCTGGTGTCCATTGTCTTTGCCTTGGCACATGGCCTCTTCCAGGGACCCTGAGAATAAATTGTGGCCAGTGGGATCTGAACACATGTGATGTATGTGATGTCCAGGCTCTGCCTTTAAAGGGAAAATCATGTTCACTCCTTTCCCTCTCCCCCTTCCTTCTGGATGGAATCCAGGCTTGGTAGTGAGCCATCTTGGACCATGTGGTTGAGAATATCACCTAGGAATATCAGAGCAACAAAACAAAAGAGGCGTGGGTCCTTCTTGCATGAATTCATAGAGCAGAGTCACCGTAGCAGCCGGACATTTATACGACAGATAATTGAATGTCCATCTCACATATGCCTCTATCATCTTGGGTTTCTGTTGCATACAGCCATATTTATATCCTTTTACACCTACCTGTAGTGAGAGTTATTTGTCCAGATGAATTCTGTATATTTCAATTGACAAATATGCCAAACATAAGAGATCTAAAAACACTAGTTATTATGAAATGATGAACTATAGTCAGAAGCCCAGCTGAGCATTTCTGTGAGTCATCAGACAGCTTGCATGTCACTCAAAGGTGGTAGCAGCCTGAAATCTGTAAAGTCTCTATCTAGGGAGGCCAGTGTTAGACTCTTCCTGGATCCCAGTCTCTACTGTTCTTTTCTCTTCCCAGCAGGAACTGCTTGAGTCTCAAGTCCAAACCCCAGATCTTTCTGAGGTAGGTAAGTTTGAGTAGCCCCACAGCTTCCTCCTAGGTCTTGGCTTCAATTCTCCCGTGCCCATAGTTTGACTAGGATGTTTTCTTCCCATTCTATTGCTGGTTTTCTGCCTCAAATAATGTTCTTGAATTCCTCTTTCAAGTCTAAAGTCTAGACTATGAATACCCAAAGGCAGGAACTCTGTTCATTCATATTTCCATCCCCAGCTATCATAGAACCTAGCACAGCACAAACACTTGTTGAATATTAAAAGAAAAAAAGAAAGGTGAATGAACAATATGTTATATTCTACCACTGCCCTCTTAAGAGCCTTTCCTATTTTTCCAAGGCTGTCTCCAAAGATTAGAGCACTATCAAGGAATCCTATTGACTGCACCCTTCTAAGTACCCTTCTGCAGCTCAACTAGGCTCCCAGGTATCCATGCCTAACTTCCACCTGATGCAATATCCCACTTTCCAGCATTGAGTTTCATTTATAGTCTTGTCCACTTTCCCTTCCAGGCAAGAAGGGGCCCACTGATTTACCCAAGCTGGGATTCAAACACCCAAGGCTGGGAATGAGCCAAGTGGCTGAGACCATGGAGTACAGATGAAAGAAGAATCAGGATCTCTTATCTTGAGCAAGGCTGGGCCTTGAATAACAGTATAGTCAAAAATATCAGATACAGACAGTGATCAGAGATGAAATATGAGCTCTGAACTATTGAGTCTGCTTAAAGAGAAGAGGCAGGACAGAGTTAAAGGACACAGACGGCAAAGATGAGAAAGGTGAAGGGCAATAAATCTTTCATAGGATGTTTCCAGGAAGCTTATGGCTGAGAAGAGAGCTATGAAAGACTCTGAGATAAACAAAACAGGCCTGGCTGCCTGCTCAGACCATGACTTGCAGTCATATTCTTTGGAGATTCTAATTGTCCTTCATGAAGAACCTTCCCTCACATGTCAGGTCCTCCAAAACACAAATGCCAGGGTGGAAATAGAAGTGCAAGGGATTTATTGAGGATGATGCTTGTCAAAGATAAAGGGAGAGGAGAAGAAGCAGGCAAGGCTGCAATGCAGATCTGACACCTGTGAAAGGAGAGGGGGAGACAGAAGGATTGGGTAGAAAGAGCCTCAGACTCTTAATGCAATGAATGGGAGCTTCATTGCAAAAATTGCTCATAGAGGAATCCTGGGAAGGGCAGAAATGGCATCTGACTTCATCCCTGACACAGAGTAACTTTCTTTTCAGTTCCCAAACTAACTCAGAGAAAATCCAGGTTGGAAGATGCCTTAGAGATCATCTAGGCAACATTGTTCAAAATACTTTTCTGCAATGATGGACATCTTCCATATCTGCCCTGTGCAATATGGTAGCTACTAACCACGTGTAGCTATTGACCACTAGAAATGTGACTAGTGTGACTGAAGAACTAAATTTTTTCATATAATTAATTTAAATTTAAATAACCATATGTGGCTACCATATTAGACAGCAAAGATCTAGAGCTCAATTTTTTAAACAAAGAAAAGGAGGCAAAACGGAACATGTCCAAGCACATATAAGAAGTTAAGGGTAGACCTAGGACTTAACCCTAATCTTTTTAAGTACAGCCTTCTCCATCTAAATCAACCCCTTCTGAGTCGAGATATAGAACATAGTACTTTTATTTAGAAACTTGGGCCTTCACTTGCAAGTTGTCTCACATATTTAAGGGGCCACAGACTCTGATCTTTCCTCAAGTACTTAGCAGCTAATTTTGTGCCAAAATAGTCTCTTTTTCTATGACCAACCCCTTGGTCCTTCACTTCTGCTCTTGTCTATGCATTTAGACATGGCTTCCCTGAATTTGGCTGCTTAAAAAGTATCCTGCTCTCCTTCACTTCCAAACTCAGGTGTTCCTCCAGTATTGTTTAGACCCCCAGGGCCTGCCCCCCGCACTGTACCCAATCATGCTGTTTTTGGGAGTTGAAAATTCCTCTGCCTGGCCATGACTGCAGCCTTCATGTTAAACCAGCTAAAACTCCTGCCGAGCCCCAGGTCTTGGATCCCCTCTTGGGCCTTTCCCTCCTCCCTGATCTAATCCCACTCCATCACCTGCAGCCCAGATGGGGAGACCACAAATCCCCAGGAATGCATTCCTAGCAGAGGACATGTGATTGCTCCAAGGCTTACCATTCATTTCAAGACCTGGAATCTGGCTGCCTCAGAGAGTACACACTTCCTTTGGGCCCAAGATGGGAGAGCACTTTTCCTACATCATCTGAAACACAGAGGCCTCACTGTAGCTAGACATCTCAAAACAAAAAATAACAAAAAAGCACTTTTAGAGCCTCCACAAATATTTCCCATCCTCTTCACCCTGAATCCCCCTTCTTTTTTGATTAAAATGATCGTCACATATAAAACCCTAATAGACATTCTTCTCATGTGCATTCTCTCCTCCTTTACCTTGGATTGATTCTGTTACAAACACTTATTACATCCAGACCTCTCGGTTCTTTGTTTTATGCAACAGCATCTCCTGTCATTAACACTCACTCCTCTTTATCTAAAAATGAGTTACAGAACTGGTAAGTAAGGCAATCAGGCAATAGAAAATGTAAACAAGTTGGTCAGAGAAGTTTAGGATTTTACTTCCAAGTGGAATGTATGTACTGGGTCTTCCTTTAACATAGAGCTTGGCAGCTTTTTACTTGGTGTGTCATTCTGTGTCTTTTGGACACTGGGCCTGACACTACAGAACCACTTCCACGGGACAGAGAACATTACATATGGAGTGACAATATAATTTAATCATTCAAATCAGGACTATTTTGTAAGTGAAAGGGAATGTTTTAATAACTGTGCTGGGATAAGGAAGTAAACAAGGATCATTCTTGGCAAACCAGTATGTGGTCAGCTTAATCTTTATTAAAACCCTCGTCCGTCTTATCCTCCAGTTGTCAGGGAGCTGTGGAAAGGTGGGAGCACTAACAGAGCCATTCACCACCACGGTACTGAGTGCTGAATGCTGGCGTGGACAGCATCCAGTGAGGCCACTGCTAAGGCAACCTGGATGCAAGGAGATGAAAGAGTAAGTCGAGCCAGGACCTGGAGAAAACCTGAAGTATTAATGCTAAGGCTGGAGGGGCCACAGAGCTGAGTACATGAGGAAATCATTCAGTAAAGTCTAGTCACATTGACGGACATGCAAGTATGTCTCCTAGGTCATGGCTTCAGTCACCTGCTGGTCTGTGAGGATGGTGTAAGCATAAGTATGGGTGACTTAGCCACCAGAGATCTCCTGGCTGCCTAGGTGCATTGCTAATGTTTCCCAAAGTCATTTAGTTATAAAATGAGGCAGGCTGTATTATAAATAGAACAGGCATTTAGAAAAAAGGCCCTTAACCTTTGCTGGTACACAGAGTGTCCTCGAGGTTAGACAACATTCATCCAGGAATGTAGAAGGCAAATAGGCATAGCAAATGTGAGACAATTTTTTATTTTCCTAGTTTTGCTGAATAAGTCTCTTGAGATTCTGTTGGTATTAATATATATGGCCCTACTTCAAGGGCAGGAGGCCAGGAGCATTCTAAATTACACAAGTAAATAAAGAATGCCAATACATCTTCAACACACTGGATTTCTACCTCAAGCTACCTGCTTGAGATAGAAAAAAAGTAGAATTCTTTTTAAACATTTAAATATTGACTTCAGACAGTTACTTAGAAGAGAAAACAAATATGACCCTCAGATGCCAGACTCAATTCCCAAGGATGTTCTTTCTGTGGTCCAATGTCTTTCATTAGATATTTAAGAAGGATGACCACTAGAGAAAATAGAGCCATATCCTTACACAGCACTGAGGCTATAAAGAGTAAGGAAACCGAGGCCCGGAGACATAGCTAATACCACAAAGATAGACACTATCAGAGTGGGGATTCAAGTTTAGTTCTTTTGACTTACACGTTGCTCAGTACAGATTTCCTGGCAATTCGGTATGGTATAGTCAGGCATGAGGCTTTAATGTCAGTTAGACCCAAATTTCTATCTTGGTTCTACTTCTTCTAACTCTGGGACTTCAAATAAGGCCCTCTATAATGAGTGTCCTAGTATCTGTTTTATGACATGGTTATCAAGAAAAAATGACATTATACTGATAACTTGCCAAGTACCTTGCCTTAGATTCAGTAGGTCCCAGTGTAGCTAGCTCCCTTCCCCATTTCTCTGGCTGAGACAACTCCCACCCAATTGTTTGTTAAAGTCAATTCAAATAACACAAATTTTCAACATCCATGGTCCATTCATAGGAGAATATACTGTAATTCTCAAACTCCTTTAACATAAGGATCACCTAGTCAAGAGAATGAGAAGATAAGTTACAAACCAGAAGAAAATATTGCCAAAGACACATCTGATAAAGGGCTGATCCAAAATACACAAAGAACTCTTAAAATTCAACAATAAGGAAGTAAACAACCTAATTTAAAAATAGATCAAAGACCTTAACAGACACCTCGGTTAAGAAGATATACAGATGGCAAATAAGCATATGAAAAGATGTTTTGCATCCTATGTCATGAAGAAAGTGCATATTACACAGATATAGAGAACAAACTAGTAGTTACCAGTGGGGAGAGGGAAGGGGGAAGGGGCAATATAGGGGTAGGGGAGTAAGAGGTACAAACTATCATGTATAATATAAGCTACAAGGATATATTGTACAACACAGGGAATATAGCCAATATTTTATAATAACTGTAAATAGAGTATAACCTTTGAAAATTGTGAATCACTATATTGCACACCTGTAACTTATATAATATTGT
Source organism: Aethalodelphis obliquidens (assembly GCF_003676395.1). Classification (NCBI taxonomy): domain Eukaryota; kingdom Metazoa; phylum Chordata; class Mammalia; order Artiodactyla; family Delphinidae; genus Aethalodelphis; species Aethalodelphis obliquidens. The sequence continues at coordinate 1,290,943 of NW_020837953.1, read as the reverse complement.
ACAGCAACTATACATCAATTTAAAAAAAAGAAGGCTTAAAAAAATCATGGCAAAAATATTGTACTTTGTCAAGTTTTCACCCATTGTCAAACAATCTGACCTAACTGTAGGCATAAATATTTGTGGAACTTTCTTGAAAATAAAATAGTATACATTTTTCAAAAAAATGCAAAGATCGTAGCAGGGATATGAAGACAGTCCCACAGGTTTGAAAGAAGGACTGACTATTCAGGAAGCCATATTTCACACTGTTCTCCAGTGACATTATAGATATGTTAAAATAGGGCATATTATGTGTTTAAAGTTCATTGAGAATTCTATAAATATTATCAAGAAATAATTTCCTTTGAAGAATAGTTCTAATATAAGGAGCACAACAAATCAATTACACCTGCCAATATTTCTCAGGGGAGTATCTTAATTTGTGATTGATTTACTCATGTATATTTAAGAGCATCTCTCCACAGTTCTTAGTGATATAACAGTAACAGTTTTGAGGAAAATTTAAATAAGCCTTGCTTTACAAATAGCTTTAAAATTCTGTTAACTATAGCTTGAAGGTTTACTACAATCAGAAGGATAAAAACCATTGTGGAAAGTTTGCACATGGCTATGCTGTAGCATGCTCTTCAGTATCAGCTTTATCCTTGTTCTGTTAATAAAAGAATGTTTGTCCCTTCAGAAAAAAAAAAGAAAATGCAGATTAAAACAACGAGATTCCGCTACACACCTATTAGAATAGCCAAAATCCAGAGCACGGATAACACCAGATGCTGGCAAGAATATGGAGCCACAGCAGCTCTCATTCATTGCTGGTGGAAATGCAAAATAGCACAGCCATTTTGAAAGGCAGTTTGATGGCTCCTTATAAAGCTAAATATACTCTTACCACACAATCCAACAATCACACTCTTTGGTATTTATCCAAAGGAGTTGAAATATATGACAACACAAAAACCAGCCTATGAATGTATATAGCAGGTTTATTCATGATTGTCCAAACTTGGATTTGGCAAGATGTCCTTCAATAGGTGAATAAATAAAGTATGGTACATACAGACAATGGAATATTATTCAGCCTTTTTAAAAGTGAACTATCAAGCCATGAAAAGACATAGAGGAAACTTCAAACTTCAATGCATATTACTAATCTGAAAGAGTACATCATTATATGATTCCAACTATATGACATTCTGGAAAAGACAAAACTATGGAGACAGTAAAAAGATCAGCAGTTGCTAGGGGTTGGGGGGTAGGGGAGAGATGAATAGGTGGGGCACGGAGGATTTTTTGGGCAGTGAAATATTCTGTATGATACCATAATGATGGGTACATGTCATTATACAGGTCCAAACTCATAGAATGTATAAAACCAAGAGTGAACTGTAATGTAAATTATGGACTTTGGGTGATTATGATGTGTTGACGTAGGTTCATCAGTTGTAACAAATGGACCACTGTGTTGAGGGACATTGATAATGGGGGAAGCAGGGAGAATATGGAAATCTCTGTACCTTTCCCTCAAGTTTGCTCTAGACCTCAAACTGCTCTAAAAAAATTTCGCCTTTGACATTAGTTAGAAAGGCAGGTTCAGCAGGATTGAAGTGCAGCCCAAGAATCTGTATTTTAACATGCATTTCTTTCTCACTTCCACTCTCACCTTCTCACTCCAAGCCTCAGATGCAACTGAACTACAGACCACACTTGGACAAACCCTAAGAGAGAGAAATCATTTTGGTGCACTTCCCCAATAGTTATATAAAGCTTTTCTGTGCTTCAGATTAAAATATGAAGAAAATTCATACTATAAATTTCGGAATCCCTTATCCCAAGAAACACTAATTCACTGAGTGAGGTCTGTCAGCTGTATTTTAATAGGTTCACTGTTAACTCTGATGCTTAACCAGGTTTGAGAACCACTGCTTTACTTATGCTGCAAGATTGTGGTCCCATCCACTCTGATTTCAATTCTAATGGCTAATTTTGCATTAAATCGTTCAAAGTCATTCCACTCTGGACTTATTTTCCTACTAGAGTGGAAGGATTTTGCTATCTAACATTCCAATCAGAGGCTTTCATGCATAAGGCATTTCTCACAGGTGTTCATAATGATTGCTTTCCACAGCCAGTTGGGATGTGAAGCCCATCTTCATTTTTGTTTGTTTTTAGATAGACATAATGCATAGGTAATACCACAGCTCTTAAACACAAATATGTTAATTTCATCATGGAAGAAAGGTGGAGAAAAAGAGGCACAATGGCATTTACAGATTGCAACTTGGTTTTTAGAGATGGCAAAGAGTGGTAGAATGGACATCCTTTAAATAAGCATAATAGCTACAGCATTCATTTCATGCCTAGACCATTAAATGTAGCCCACCCTCCCAGATTCCAAGCTGAAATATATCCTTGAAGACCAACAAAGACTCTAATGTCTGTTCCACATAAATGTCTATGATAACCCCTCACATATTTTCAACCTGCTGGTCTTCATTGGTCTCTACAGTTCTCCCAACCTTTGGATCACATTCCAGTTTCCAAGTATACAGAGACTTCTTTTACTTATTACACTTAACTTTCTGGTCAAATCTAGCCTACATGTACTGCACTGCCAAGATTTTCAGCTCTGAGTGAGAAACTTCTTCCTGCAGCACCAGGCCTACCAACCAGGTCAACTCTTCTGACAAAGAGAGGTGCATTTAGACAATTTAACGGCGCTCCAATAAAATGCATACATTACAGAAGCCTCCACTGTGCAGATAACCAGCAGTGTATTCCAGAAACACTCTGAAACTCATCACCACTACATAAATTCTAGATTAGACCCCTAAATCCCCATTGTTGAAAACAATCGAATGCATCTTTCTACGTTTGGATATTAAATCATGCAGAAATGTTTATATTTGTATCAAACAAGAATCCTAAAATATTGACTTTTACTCTGTTTTGTAGGAACGCCTGGAGAAATAAGAGGGGAAGTCAATTTGCTGAAGATCACCAAACCTGTGAAATTTCTGTCTTTCTAACATACTCCTGGTCAATCCATTCTGTTCTCCATTGAAGAAAGATGACCATTTCCAAGGACAGTTTGATTTTATTTAGACTATTGGCCTTTATAGTATGTGTTGTACGGTTTCCTATGAATATTTACTCACCCTCAATGAACTTGTTCTTCAAGATGCTATATTACCAAAGGGTCCTATCACTGGCAAGTCATTTGCTCAACATAAGCTTTTTTTTTTTTTTTTTTTTTTTGCGGTATGCGGGCCTCTCACTGCTGTGGCCTCTCCCGTCGCGGAGCACAGGCTCCGGACGCGCCGGCTCAGTGGCCATGGCTCACGGGCCCAGCAGCTCCGCAGCATGTGGGATCCTCCCAGACCGGGCCACGAACCCGTGTCCCCTGCATCGGCAGGCGGACTCTCAACCACTGTGCCACCAGGGAAGCCCGACATAAGCTTTTTTATTAGATCATTTTTAGGAACTCCTAAAAGAAATAATTAGTTATTCAATATTTACTATGTGCTTGATATAATATGATATTAAACCACAGTATTTCTCATCCCTCTATAAATGTCTTTGCCCTGGAAATCACATTCTCGTATAGCCTTCGACAATGAAGGCTAAGCAAGAAAGATCAACCCAGGAAAGAGTGAACAAACTACAAAAATGTGAATCTTTTGTCAACTCAAAGCTGACCCTCTTGAATCCTTAACAAGCCCACAGTCCTAAACGTCAGAAAAAATATTCTAAATTATAATATTGCCCTTTATACATAATAAAATCCAGGACAATTTAGACCACAGAAAATACTATTTGTTCATTTTAAGATAATAACACCCCTTATTGATTGATCTTTTTATGACAAACACTGTTTTGTATGTATTAACTCCTTTCAACCTTACAATAGTCTCCATTTCATTTGTTCACCAATGTGCCCCAAGCTCCCAGAACATAGCCTGGTGTACAGTAGGCACTTAATAAATATGTATTAAGTGAATGAATGACTTCATGAGATATATACTGTTATCTACATTTTTCAGTTAAGGAACAGAAGTACAGAGCAGTTAAGTATCTTTTCCAATAATTTATAGTTAGTAGTAAGAATCAGCATTCAGGATAAGGAAACATTCCCATGAACATCAAGTGAGTTGCTCAAAGTCATTAGAGGTAAAGCAACTCTAGACATTCTGATTTCAGTCCTGTGCATCCTTCATAGGAGTGGCAGGCAAATACAAATAAATTATGAGTTGAGTGCTATATATATATAATTTATATATATACATATATAATATTATATATAATATATATAAATTATACAATACACACACATACACATGCAAACATGCACACACACACATATAACACCTGACACATAATTAGCATCCATGAAATGCCAGAAGCTTTTCTTTTGAAATGTCCTAAAAACAAATGAACTCATAGGTGTAAAGCGTGCTTCGAAAGATGTGAAACATACTCATGCAAGATGTTATAAAAATAATAATGATGAACATTTATCACAATACTGCCTGGGGCCATCCCCATAGGTCTGGATCTGTCTTCTTCACTCCTGATATAAATGCCCAGCTGCTTCTTGCCTTGAGTTTTGTATGATAGCCAGGTTATTCTCACATCTATCAAATAAATCCTACCAGTGCCTGCCCAAACTCCATCCATCCTACAACATCACCAGTTGGTTGGAAAGGGAAGGAACTTCCATTTATTATGAATTTTGTGTTTCAGGTACTATTCTACCTATTCACTGATTTAATTATCAAATATTTATTGAGCACCTACCGTGTGCCAGACACTGTGCTGAACAACTGGGAGTTTCCTGCAAGTGAGCAAGCCTCTGTCTCCACAGAGTCTCATAATGTGCTTTGCATGCATTATCTCATTCAATCCCATGAATAAGTCCTTAGATGGTCCTTTTATTGCCATCCCCATGTTGTGGATAAGAAAATGAGGCTAAGCAAGGTTAAGTAACTTGTTAGTTCACACAGCTACATGATGAGGTTGGATTTAAATATACAGTTGACCCCAGAGCCCATGTGAAGTTTCTCCTCTTTGTCAATTTTTGTCGTGCTTTGCCTGCTTTTATTGGCAGCCTAACAGACAACTCAGTTCTTACTATTCCAAAGTCATGGAAAGACTTACAGAGAGCATGCAATAAGAAGTAAGTGTAGGGCTTCCCTGGTGGCGCAGTGGTTGAGAGTCTGCCTGCCGATGCAGGGGACACGGGTTCGTGCCCCGGTCCGGGAAGATCCCACATGCCACGGAGTGGCTGGGCCCGTGAGCCATGGCCACTGAGCCTGCACGTCCAGAGTCTGTGCTCCGCAATGGAAGAGGCCACAACAGTGAGAGGTCCGCGTACCGCAAAAAAAAAAAAAAATACAGAACGTGCCTGACCCCACCCAACTCAGTTCTCAGTGCAGTGGGAGCAGCCTCTTGACCTATCTCACCTCCTTGGCCAAGAGCAAAGAAGACGTACCAAAGTGATCAAATACTTCAGTGCCTGGAGTTTGCCAAGATGGATACAGGCCAGTGGTTGAATAATTACCTCCTATAAGTAGTCCTCCAAATTCATGTCTTTTCTGTAGTTCCTAAGGGTGCAAAATTCCATACATCTTCGACCTACTACTAAGTTATCTACTAAGTAAGATATTTAAGGCTATAAAATTTATTATTCAAAACTGTTATTAATACATTACTAGAGTCTCCCAAAGATGGAAATCCATTTTCTACTAAGAAACTGACTTCCTCAAAATGTTCTCCTATGTTGCACAGTTCCTACTGTAGCTCAAGCAGGTCATTGGAATGCCTGCAATTTACAGGAAAGAAATTTTGTTACCATTGCATCACCAACATTGCTCTGATCATGGTTTTATTTCTGCCATTCTTGCTTTGTAATGACCTTTTACTGCTACTTTAACAGCAATATCAATCTCACTTACTGTGGGTTGTTTGGTTAACGTTGCAGTACATAATGATAGATATGTACGTATTTTTTATATACTGATTTAATACTAGACTTTGACATGCATACATTATGTTTCAAACATGAATCAGTTCATTGATAAAGCAGATAGATACATAATTATAATTTCTTTTAATGTATGATAACACTTGATTGGCATTGCCTGTGAATTTGAGCCATTCACATAGGGTTTTGCTTCTGGTTTAGCTAACTAAACTCCAACTGAATCAGCTATTGGGAAGATAAGTATATACTCTAGACAAATATAAAGAAAAACCTAAAGTTACTGGAAAATGAAAAAAGGAGAAATATTTTGGAGAGAAGGGAACAGCAGGGTAACTTTCAGTTCTTTATAGACTTAACCCTAACAACAGGTTACAGTTGGCACCACTAAATAAATAAAACTCCAATAGAAAAATATATTCTTTTTATCCTGAAAACTAGAGAACAAAGTTTAGTATGACTGTAGCTGTTGTAAAGTGGGGGGGGGGGGGTCCTCAGAAAGGAGAGAATAAGAGTGGAAAACCTTAAATTCTGTACATGAACTCTGTCCAAATCTCTGGATGACCTCTGAATCATGTACACATGGGACAGATTATTAGAAGCTAAAATAAGAAAAATAGAATTGAACTAAAATCTGAAATGCTTTCAAAAAGACGTATTTTTCAGTTTGAGCCCAATAAAGTTAACATTCTATTAGGAAAAAAAAAAAAAAAGAACACTCTCAGAGGAGTATGGAGAATTTATAATCTGTACAACATAATAGTTAACAATGTCCAAGATACAATCCAAAATGTCCAAGATACAATGTCTAAGATACAATCCAAAATCACTCAACATAAAGGAAACAAGAAAATATAGTCCATTCTCAAGAGAAAATATAATCATTAGAAACCAACCCCAAGATGACCCAAAATTTGGAATTAGCAGGAAAAGATTTTAAACAGCCATTATAAGTGTGCCCAATAATATAAAAGAAAATATGGTCATAATGAACAAAGAAATAGAAAATCTCAGAAAATTAATAGAAGATATTTCTAAAGATCAAAAGGAAATCCTAGAAATGAAAATAAAATATCTGAAATTTTTAAATTCACAGTATGGACTTAATGGCAGAGTGGAGAATACAGTAGACCAGCTAACTTGAAGATAGATAAATAGAAAACATCTAATCTGAAAAAGAAACAGAAAAAAGACAGAAAAACTTAAACAAAGCCTTGAGGACCTATAGGACAATATCAAATTGTTTAACATATATGTAATTACAGTTACAGGGGGAAACAACAGAAGCAGAAAAAGATTTGAAAAAAATGACAAAAATTCTCCTAACTTTCATGAAAGACATACGTTTACAAATTCAAGAAATTCAATGAACTCCAAGCAAAATAAAATGAAGAAAAATCACACCTAATCATGTCATAGTTAAATTACTGATAACCAAAGATGAAATCATCTAGAAAGCAACCAAAGAAAAAGACACATGGCATACAAGAGAAGAGCAATTCAGATGATAATGGGGAAATAATGGAGTTCAGAAGACAGTGTGACAACATCTTGAAAGTGCTGAAGGAAATTGTCAACCCAGAATTCTAACCTAGCAAAAATATCCTTCAAGAATAAAGGTGAAATAAAGATGTATTTAGATAAAAGAAAACTAAAAGATTTTGTCACCTTATAAGAAAGTATTTTTAAAAATGCTTTAAACTGAAAGCAAGCAATAACATGAAAACTCAGATCTTCAGGAACTATGAAGATAATTGGAAGTATTAAATTCCTAGGTAAATATAAAATATAGTTTTCCTCCTAATTTCTTTTTACATAACTATTTAAAGCAAATATTATAATATTGTCTTGTGAGAATTACAATATATAAATGGAAACTGTAGCATATCAGGTATCAGTATGGACTGCAATGTTTTTACATTTTGCACAAAGTGCTAAAGTATTAAAATGAGGGAGTATACTCTAACACCATAACAAAAATAAACTCAAAATGGATTAAAGACTTAAATGTAAAGCCAGACACAATAAAAATAGGAAAACATAGACAGAACACTCTATGACATAAATCATAGCAAGATCCTTTTTGACCCACCTCCTAGAGTAATGGAAATAAAAACAAAAAAAAACAAAAGGGACCTAATGAATCTTAAAAGATTTTGCACAGCAAAGGAAACCATAAACAAGATGAAAAGACAACTCTCAGGATGGGAGAAAATATTTGCAAACAAAGCAACTGACAAAGGATTAGTCTCCAAAATATACAAGCAGCTCATGCAGCTCAATATCAAAAAAACAAACAACCCAATCCCAAAATGGGCAGAAAATCTAAATAGACATTTCTCCAGAGAATATATACAGATTGCCAACAAACACATGAAAGGATGCACAACATCACTAATCATTAGAGAAATGCAAATCAAAACCACAATGAGGTATCACCTCACACCTGTCAGAATGGCCATCATCAAAAAATCTACAAACAATAAATTCTGGAGAGGGTGTGGAGCAAAGGGAGCCCTCTTGCACTGTTGGTGGGAATGTAAATTGATACAGCCACTATGGAGAACAGTATGGAGGTTCCTTAAAAAAACTAAAGATAGAAATACCATATGACCCAGCAATCCCACCACTGGGCATATACCCTGAGAAAACCATAATTCAAAAAGAGTCATGGGGCTTCCCTGGTGGCGCAGTGGTTGAGAGTCCACCTACCAATGCAGGGGACGCGGGTTCGTGCCCCGGTCCAGGAAGATCCCACATGCCGCGGAGCGGCTGGGCCCGTGAGCCATGGCCGCTGAGCCTGCGCGTCCGGAGCCTGTGCTCCGCAACAGGAGAGGCCACAACAGTGAGAGGCCCGCGTACTGCAAAAAAAAATAAATAAATAAGAGTCATGTACCACAATGTTCATTTACAATAGCCAGCTCTATTTACAATAGCCAGGACATGGAAGCAACCTAAGTGTCCATCAACAGATGAATGGATAAGGAAGATGTGGCACATATATACAATATTACTCAGCCATAAGAAGAAATGAAATTGAGTTATTTGTAGTGAGGTGGATGGACCTAGAGTGTGTCATGCAGAGTGAAGTAAGTCAGAAAGAAAAATACAAATACCGTATGCTAACATATATATATGGAATCTAAAAAAAAAAAAATGGTTCTGATGAACCTAGGGGCAGGACAGGAATAAAGATGCAGACGTAGAGAATGGACTTGAGGACACAGGGAGGGGGAAGGTTAAGCTGGGACGAAGTGAGAGAGTGGCATGGACATATGTACACTACCAAATGTAAAATAGATAGCTAGTGGGAAGCAGCTACATCACATGGGGAGACCAGCTAGGTGCTTTGTGACCACCTAGAGAGGTAAGATAGGGAGGGTGGGAAGGAGATGCAAGAGGGAGGGGATATGGGGACATATGTATACGTATAGCTGATTCACTTTGTTATACAGCAGAAACTAACACAACATTATAAAGCAATTATACTCCAATAAAGATGTTAAAATTAAATAAATAAATAAATATTTTATTAATTAAGGAGTGTATTTTAATCCCTAGGGCAGCCACTAAAAAAGATAATGCAAAGAGGTATGACTAAAAAACCAAGAAATAAATTGAAATTGAATTCTAAAAAAATCATCAAATAATCCAAAAGAAAAAATAGGAACGTATCATAGGGAACAAATAACAAAGCTTAATATATTATAATTATTGAGTTATCTTGAGGTCATTGGGTATAGTCCTATAATATTAAAGCATGCATAAACGTTTTTCACTAGAAATTAAATAATAACCTATTTTTGTACATTTCTCTCAGATTATTTACTAGCATTAAAATCTTGGAGAGTTGAGAAGTAGGAATATGTGGAGTGAGTGGTCCACAGCTAGGACATTGATAGCCACTGTCCTAAAGACACTCAAAAAGCTCCTTATATATCAGCCCTCAGTATAATTTTCAGAGTTCTACACTATTTCTTCAACTTTTTCTCCCACTTGCCCTCCCTTCCTGTAATATCCTCATATCGTCACCTCTTAATATTCTTATTCATTAATATCTCCCTTACAATTACCCTCTTATTTCCCCCACTTGATTATTTTTTAACATCTTTATTGGAGTATAATTGTCTTACAGTGGTGTGTTAGTTTCTGCTTTATAACAAAGTGAATCAGTTATACATATACATATGTTCCCATATCTCTTCCCTCTTGCGTCTCCCTCTCTCCCACCCTCCCTATCCCACCCCTCTAGGTGGTCACAAAACACCGAGCTAATCTCCCTGTGCTATGAGGCTGCTTCCCACTAGCTATCCATTTTACGTTTGGTAGTGTATATATGTCCATGCCACTCTCTCACTTTGTCCCAGCTTACCCTTCCCCCTCCCTGTGTCCTCAAGTCCATTCTCTACGTCTGAGTCTTTATTCCTGTCCTGCCCTTGTGTTCTTCAGAACCTTTTTTTTTTTTTAAGATTCCATATATATGTGTTAGCATACAGTATTTGTTTTTCTCTTTCTGACTTACTTCACTCTGTATGACAGACTCTAGGTCCATCCACCTCACTACAAATAACCTAATTTCGTTTCTTTTTATGGCTGAGTAATAGGAGCCAGACCAATACTGTTTTTTGTTTTTGTTTTTTGGGTTTTTTTTTTGCGGTACGCAGGCATCTCACTGTTGTGGCCTCTCCCATTGCGGAGCACAGGCTCCAGACGCGCAGGCTCAGCGGCCATGGCTCACGGACCCAGCCGCTCCGCGTCATGTGGGATCTTCCCGGACCGAGGCACGAACCCATGTCCCCTGCATCCGCAGGCGGACTCTCAACCACTGCGCCACCTGGGAAGCCCACCAATCCTGTTTTTTAAAAATCACTCATTCAACAAATATTTATTGAATTACTACTATGTTCATTGCGTTAATATTAGGTGCCTGGTACACAGTGGTAAACAAAAAGATTTTGTCTTTTTTATAAAAGCAATAGGAAATCATGAAAGATGTTTGAGCAGAGAAGTAACATGATAAGATTTGCGTTTGTAAAGCTCTCTCTGTGAGGAACTGGGTGGAGGAGCACAGGGGTGAATGCAAGGGGAAGAGGACAGGGCTGTTGCTGTGATTTGGAAGACAGGTAAAGATTGCCTGGAAATGGTTAACAAGACTGAAATTGGACACCTTTCTCTGAAGTTAAAAGATCTAAAAATGTGTTAGAAAAAATTGATAGGACTTGGTGATAAGGAGTGAAGAAGAGGACGATTTCACAGATGATTCCTGGTTTTCTTTTGCGGAAAGCCACTTGAAGTGGGTGCCATTTGCTGAAGCTAGGGGATACTGGTAAAAGTGAAGATCATGAGTTCATTTGCGGATATCTTAAGTTTGAGTGAAGCTAAAGCAGCTGATTGGAGCTGTCAAGTGGGGAGGTTATGTTTTATTCAATGCAGTATCTAGTATTCAGTACAAAATACAAATTCAATACATATTTGTTAATTGACTAACTTGGAATCAGAGGAAAAAAGCAATTATTTATTAAGCATTGACTCCACCAGGTATTCAGACATTTTGTCTGCAGCATCTTATTTAATCCCACAGTAACCATTCAGCTTTAATATGGTGATTCCAATTGTATCGATTAGGGAACAGGCTCAGGAATTTTAAGTAAGAAAACAAGGAGATTGTAGAGTCAAGATTAAAACTTAGATCTGCCTATTTACAAGTCGCTTGCAAAGTCTTTGTTCCTCCCCACCGCCTCCCGATCACCCACCACCCCGTAACTTTTATTTTATGGAAAATAAAGCAGCTTTTTCCTCCGTATCTTAAAAAACCTCTCCCTCTTTTTTTCCCCCATACTTATTTCCTCTCTCCCACTCAGGCATGGGTACTTCAGAATGAAATTCAGGAATTTCTCCTTTGCTTCTACCCAAGATCAAGAGAAGGGGGTCTGCTGCCTTCTCTACCTGCACTTTGCTGAGAAAAACTCAAAATAGAAAAATGGAAGTGCCCACAATGCTCCAAGATTATGGATGTACTCATTTCATGTGTATTCTTCAAAAATTCAAGAAAGCTGACATCCAATTTAATCTATTACATGATTGTCCTAAATTACTTCACCACATCAAAGCATCAATGGCCTCACACTCTGGGAAGGGACATTGTAAACTGGTTTTCAAATATATAATGCAATCTCTCAGGTGCTTGAGACAGGGATGCCCACCTCTGAATATAAAGATTCCTTACACTTCTGAGATCAAACAGCAGAGCCATTATTTGAGAGGCTGGATGAAATACCAGAGCCATTTCTTATTAGCTTCAGTCATTAAAGAGAATTTATTAGCCTGGCTATTTATGCATTTCTTTTTCTTCCTTTAAAAAGAAAGGCAATCTTAGTGGAGTGAAAGGGCAGAAGATTTGGAAGATCAAGATTACAGGTAAATTTCCTACTAGTTACATTGTTTTCTGCTTTCAGAAAAGAAAACACAAACCAGTTTTCCAATACCGCGCTCTATCTCAAGTTAAACAGTTCAACAAAAAAGAGATGTTAAGCGTATTGCCCTTTGCTAGGAGTGAGGAAAATTACTACCGTACTACTGTCACTACTGTGAGTACTACCGAAAAATATCCTTGTGTGAATCTATCCTCTGGCATGTCGGCCATGTTTTCCCATAGCAACAATATTGTGAACAAAATTTGGATTCCCAGTAGGACCCTTAAAAGCCAAGTCAAGCCATGATGCTGATGTAAAAACAGTGCTACATCTAAGCACTAAGGCAAGATCCTACGAATCTCAGAAACATCAGAAATGCATCTCTTCTCCCTCTCTCTCGATAACAACTATTTTGAAAGCCCTATAATAGTGGGAATTCAGCCTTTGTATAGAGAAGAGAATATCTGAGAAGGCACTACAGCTTAATATTTAATAGCATAGGCACTAGAACCAGATTATCTAGGTTTGACTCCTGTCTCCCAGCACTATGTAGCTCTGAATATTGGACAAGTTACTTCCTTTATTCTGTGCCTCAGTTTCCATATCTATACAATGGGAATTTAAGGAGTATCCCTATTGTTGTTGTGATTAAATAAGTTACTACTTCAAAACACATGGAACAGTTCTAGGTACATAGTAAGTACTCAATAAATGTCAACCATTTTTAGTAACATGCTACCTATTTTATCTCATTTAATCCTTGCTATGACCCTTCAAGATAAATAAACCATTTATCTTCCATTTTATAGAAGAAGAAACTGAAACCCACAGAGGTTAGGCAATTTGCTCAGGGAAACACAGTTATAAAAGATAATTTTTAAAATGTAGAGCCAGATTTCTAATCCAGTTCTGATTCTCAAATTCCAGGCTCTGAAGTATACAGCCATGATGCCTACAAAGATGGAAGTTCTCAGGAACATTTCTCTTGCCCTGACTCCTAATCCCCTTCACTAATTCCTCTGCCATGGTCTCCACAGTGAGAAGACAATATGGACCACAGTTGGAACCCTTTCTCCCTTTCCAGGGCCCAGCTCCCTGCCCAGCATGGGCCCAGGTTTCACGGATATTTGACCTTTGTAAATTGGGTATTCAGAGGTCAAGGAATGCTTGTGTTTTGAATTTCCACTGTAGCTTTCTGGCAAATCTGTGAGTTTGAGCTCTTTGAAAATGCCAGAGGCCTGTGGAAATATTGATCTTGGCCTTGGAAATCCTGATGGATGTAATTAGTTAGAGAAAGAAAAGATGACTGACCATATACAGTCAGAATCATAACAAATTGAAGTATTACAGAAACTATGAAGTCAAAACCCAGGGAGGGCTGGAGTCCAAAAGCAAGCTGGAGGTAGAGACATTTTCCAGAAATCAATTGTGAAAGAACTAAGAAGGTGTTCTCCTCACAGGCTTGACACTTTTTCCCTTCCCATTCAGAAAGGGATGCTGAAGAAAACAGAGCAAAGACAGATGAGGAACAAAAATTTTCCAAGGCCTGAAAAACAGGTCTAGGGGCAGTGGGGTTTCCTTAGGGAGAAGATAGGAAAGGATAGGTTTGCCTTCACATTATCTTGATTTCTGTGAGCCTCCCAGAGCACCCAAAATTCTTCTTATGGCCTTTTTGGAGCACTTAACATGTCAGGCATTGTGTTCTCACCCTAAATCCTCCCAGCGACCAGGTAATTATTGTCCTCACATTACAGTTGAGACTCGGAGAGGGTTAAGTAATGCCCAGGATCACGGGGCCAGGACAGGGCACACTGGCTCCCAGCCTGCCCAACCCACAAGCAGAGTTCTTATTCACTCAGTTCACTAACTGCCCTTGAAGCCATCTTGTCCAACCTTCATCACTCTGTGGAGTTGCCTGGGCAGCATCCCCACTGAGTGGGTTTTCAGTGTCCGTCTGAATACCTGTTACAAAAGGAATCTCACTATTTCCTTTTTAATTATGGCAAAACACACGTACATAAAATTTTAACCATTTTAAAACACGCAATTCAGTAGCATCTAGTACATTCATGATGTCGTACCACCATTGCCACATTCTAGCTGCAGAAAGTTTGCATCTCCCCAAATGGCAACCCCCTTCCCCATTAAGCAGTCACTCTCACCCCTGCTCCCCCACTGCCACTAATTAGCTTTCTGTCTCTATCATCTGCCTATTCTGGATAATTCATATAAATGTAATCATACAAAATGGGCCTTTGTATCTGGCTTGTTTCACTCAGTACATTTTCAATGTTCATCCATGTATTAACATGTATCTGTACTTCATTCCTTTTTAAGGCTGAATAATATTGCAATGTAATGGATATATCATATCTTATTTATCCATTCATCAGTTGCTGGCCTTTGTGTTACTTCTACTTTTGGCTATTGTGAATAGTGCTGCTGTGAATAGTCTTATACACATATTTGGAACATCTGTTTTCAATTATTTGGGGTATATACCTAGGGGTAGAATTGCTGGTTCATATGGTAATTTTGTTTAACTCATTGAGCAACCATCAAAGTGTTTTCCACCATGGCTGTACCATTTTACATTTACACCAGCAATGTATGAAGTTTCCAACTTCTCCACATCCTTGCCAAGGCTTGTTATTTTCTGTTGTTTTTAATTATAGCCATCCCAGTGGGTGTGAAGAGGTAACCCATTATGCTTTTGATTTGCATGTCCCTAATAATTGACACTGAGCATTTTTTCATGTGTTTGTTGGCCATCTACATGTTTCCTTGGATATATGTCTATTCAAGTCCTTTGCGCACTTTTTAACTGGGCTATTTGTCTTTTTGTTGTTGAGTTGTAAGAATTTTTTATATATTATGGATACTAGACTATAGGTGGATACATGATTTGTAAATATTTTTTCCCATTCTGTTTTTTTACTCTTTTGACAGTGTCCTTTAATGCAATAAAGTTTTTAATTTTGATGAAGCCCAACTTATCTATTTTTTCTTCTGTTGTTTGTGCTGTTGGTGTCATGTCAAACAAACCATTGCCAAAGCCAAAGTCATGAAGATTACTCCTATGTTTTCTTCTAAGAGGTTTATAGTTTTAGCTCTTGTAAGTAGGTCTTTGATCCATTTTGAATTAATTTGTCTACACAATATGAGGTAAGGGGCCAAATTCATTCTTTTGCATGTGGATCCAATTGTTCATACTAATTGTTGAAGAAGCTATTCTTTCTCCATTAAATGATCATGGCACCCTCGTCAAAAATCAATTGACCATATGTGTATGGTTTTATTTCTGGACCCTCAATTTTATTTCATTGATCTATATGTCTATCTTTATGCCATTGCCACACTGTTTTGATTACTGTAATTCACAACATTTTTAGGCAGCCTATTAAGCCTTCAGATATCCTCAGTTACTTATTAGAAAATTCTTCCTCACCTTGTGTTGAAATATACCTCGTGTTGCTACTAACCTCTGATCCCAATTCTCCCCTCTGGAGTCTTATCATTATCAACAGCAACATGATCAGGAAACTTGTTAAGGTCTCATTATTTTTCAGGAATATTCTAGGTATTTTGCTCCTATTGTTTATCACATTATGTCCTCAAACAGTATAGATACCATCATCATCCCCAGTTTATAGATGAGGAAACTGTGGCATGGAGATGTTAAGTAACTAACCCACTCACAGTTACATAGAAAGTGGCAGATCCAGGATGCAAACCCAAGATAGTTCAACATTCCAGCTCACACTCCTTTTTTTTTTTTTTTAACATCTTTATTGGAGTATAATTGCTTTACAATATTTTGTTAGTTTCTGCTGTATAACAGTGTGAATCAGCTATATGTATACATATATCCCCTTATCCCCTCCCTCTTGCATCTCCCTCCCACCTTCCTTATCCCACCCCTCTAGGTGATCACAAAGCACCGAGCTGATCTCCCCATGTGATGTAGGTGCTTCCCACTAGCTATCTATTTTACATTTGGAAGTGTATATATGTCCATGCCACTCTCTCACTTCATCCCAGCTTACCCTTCCCCTTCCCCCTGTCCACAAGTCCATTCTCTACATCTGTGCCTTTATTCCTGTCCTGGCCCTAGGTTCATCAGAACCTTTTTTTTTTTTTTTTTTTTAGATTCTATATATGTGTGTTAGCATATGGTATTTGTTTTTCTCTTTCTGACTTACTTCACTCTGTATGACACACTCTAGGTCCATCCTCCTCACTACAAATAACTCAATTTCATTTCTTTTTATGGCTGAGTAATATTCCATTGTATATATGTGCCCATTTTCTTTATCCATTCATCTGTCGATGGACACTTAGGTTGCTTCCATGTCCTGGCTATTATAAATAGAGCTGCAATGAACATTGTGGTACATGACTCTTTTTGAGTTATGGTTTTCTCAGGGTATATGCCCAGTAGTGGGATTGCTGGGTCATATGGTACATCTATTTTTATTTTTTTAAGGAACCTCCATACTGTTCTCCATAGTGGCTGTATCAATTTACATTCCCACCAACAGAGCAAGCAAGAGTGTTCCCTTTTCTCCACACCCTCTCCAGCATTTATTATTTGTAAATTTTTTGCTGATGGCCATTCTGACAGGTGTGAGGTGATACCTCATTGTGGTTTTGATTTGCATTTCTCTAATGATTAGTGACGTTGAGCATCCTTTCATGTGTTTGTTGTCAATCTGTATATATTCTCTAGAGAAATGTCTATTTAGATCTTCTGCCCATTTTGGGATTGGGTTGTTTGTTTTTCTGATATTGAGCTGCATGACCAGCTCACACTCTTAACCTGCAGAGTGGTTGAGCAAACATTCATTGAATGCCTCTGGGTCAGGCACTGTGTTAAGAGCTATAAGTACAAAGGTAACTGGGCCCCCCTCCCTGTTTTCATGGAGTTCATATATTAAGACACCAGTCAATATCAAGTCTCCTCTGGAGAGTGTTGTAATTCAGGAAAACCAAGGATAGACATTCTTCCTGGGAAAGTAGAAAACTTCACTAAGTTCACAACAACTCTTGCCTCTTATCACTCCACTCCCCCATCCAATCTAACCCATGTTCATGGTATCACTGCTGATATAAATACACCCATCCCTCAGCAGAGACCTAGGCTCTCTGGACCACTGATGCTCTCCTGAGCTTCACATGACCCCACATTGACCTGGACCATTGAGAGGGATCATTCTCCAATTTGTATGAATTTCAATTCATACATTGGTGTTCATATTACCATTCCCAAAATGATTCCCCACTCATTTCCCATAGTATTCGAAATCTCTTCAACTATAAATTCTTTCCATTGGTAAAGGTGTTTTCTCTTCCAAAGATCAAATATCTATGTCTCTAAAAATGTAAGCAAGTAGAGAACTACATTTATTGAGGACCTATCATATACTAGGCATTTTATATGGACTATCTCACCCCAGAACAACACAGTGAGGTAAGCATTATTAGCCCTATTTGACACAGGCGGAAGCTAAGACTCAGAGTTTAGAGAATGAAGTGTCAGGTTAATATTTAAGCCCAGGACTGTCTAATCTCTGTGCAGGCATCCCTTTGACGGCTTCCCTGAAAAGGGAACATTTAGTTCATGCTTAACCACTTTCTGGGACTAAGAGCTCATAATCCACATTTGACCCAACCCATCATGGAACAGCTCCGATTGTTAGAAGGTGTTTGCTTCTAAAAATGAAAACATTCCGGAAGTGAAATGGGTTGCTTCAGGGGGGCAATGATCTTCTCATCTCAGGACTTTCTCAGCTGCCAAAAGGTCTTTGTTTTGTCTTGAATAAAGATTCTCTGTCCCTTTAGCCAACTCATTCCCAAATGCAACATGCCAAAGATGACAATCCACCACCAGAGACAATCTGCATTCCTACATCATTCCCTTAAAGCAGAAAAGACAAAACTGATAAGAAAAGCCATGTTTATGTTGCCACTTTTCCAAAGACAAAGGCATTGCAGGCAGTGGAAAGTAAGAGGAAAATTAAACTGTAAAGAAATATTTGACAGTGTTTCCTTAATCATGGTCTATATCTGCTGATCCAGCCAAAAGCGAGGGAGCAGAGGTGATCTTTGCTATGCTACAGTGAATAATGCAATCATATTTTTGATACCAAACTACATTTAACTACCATATAAATCCTGCCTGCCTCCATACCACACCTCATTATCTCAAAGGAAATGTACAACTTCTGGAAAGTCAAATGTGGTCAGACCTGTGTCTCTGAAGCTGGGATGGAGACACAAAGCTGAGAGGCAGATGCTTGCTGCACAACAGTCCATCTTCCTGAGTGCACACAAGGAGCCTCACCCAGGTATCTTTGGCACTAAATTGTTCTGGAACATTAAGAAAATATTCCCCCTTTCTGGGATTCAGTGTTTCATCTTTAAAATGGGAGTAGGGGGTATCATTATTCCCATTTTGCAAATGATGAAAGTCAGGTACAGAGAAGTTAGAAAATTGCTCAAGGTCAAAGTCAAATATCTAGTCAAAGGGAATCCAGGCATCAAGCCCAAGTGTGTCTGTCCTGACTCATAAGTATGCGCTTCCATAAATGAAAAAGCTCTAACACTGTGACTCAGTGGAACTTTGCTGGAACTGTTGGGGTCAAAAACCCTTAACAATAGCTTCCACAGTTTGGAGCATCTTATTGTCAACATCTGAACTTCCCAAATTCCCAAAGGATGAAAAATGTGTGAAATAAGCACAGTGATAAATGTTCAAGGTTGATTTCAGGGACAGTGGTGGGGGTAACAGAAATGATTGGTACAGCGAAGCAGGGAGTTCTTTCTCAATCTCTTTGGAGGGCAAGAGGAGGAGGATGCCACTCTGCCTGACCTGGGAAGAAGAAAAGAGCACACTGGGTCATTTTTTGACCTGTTTCCAGCTACATGAGTTGAAAAGCCAAGTCCAGGTTCAATGCATCATTCTTGAGGCAGGGAACAAAATCCCTCTTTGTTCCCCAGTGAAACTTATCTCTGAAGAGCTGCACAACTTCCTGTGAGATACAGCCCTGCAGATGTGCCTCGGGAGACCCGCCCGGCTGTGCTACCATCACTCAAAGTGCAAGAATGGGCACTTTGTACTGCTGGGCTGAAAATAACACTTACTCCTCTGATCCCCACTGGGGTTCCCAAGTGGACAAAACTTCCTGCTTAGGGGAGGGGTCATGAGCAGTGCATGTGTGTGTGATTTTGTTTTGTTCCTATGTGAGTTTGTTTAGCTATTTATAGAGCCAGAGGAGAAAGCAAGGGGGCAGAGTGTAGCGCGGTGTTTTGCAAACTGTATTCCATGGAACCCTTCCAAAAGTTGGAGAGCCCGAGGGTTGGAAGTAGAGGATGGGGTGGGTGGGAGGAGCAGGCACAGCTCCAAGCATTTATATCTGCCTCCTTCTCCCCGTGCCAACACCACCAACAATAACAATTACAGCAGTTCTATTTCTAACAATATGATGTAGTGGGCTAGATATGATTTTATTTCAACAAAGACTTTTATAGTTTAAAAAGTGTTTGAAAACCACAGTTGCTGTAGATAAATTCTATTCTTAATTCTGCTACAATGTAACTCTGTGATTTTGAGTAGTTCTTTTCAATGCTGGTCTCAGTCTCTTCATCTATAGAACAAGGAAAAGCATCAAGTCCCCTAGTACACTCTAGGTCAAAGGAGGAATTGGTTACAATAAAATAGGCACAGCTTTCTCCCAGAGAAAGTGAAAAAAGACAGAAACCCTCCCTGTAAGATGGTTTAATTTTCAATTAATATAGGGTAAGAAGCTCTTTCTGACATTCCTATTATGGGCCCAGAATTAAATATGTGCCAACAGACTGTACATAGTACACAGAAAACCACTGTTGGTGCTACTAAAATTAAAGGGCTATTTAAACAGTGCTTTTATAAGGACATTAATTTTTCTCTGGTGGAAAACATGAGCTATACTAAATTGATGTGTAGATAACCAAAAAGGGGGAAAAGACAATGCAGTTGGACAAAAAGAAAAGGGAAGCATCAAAATCTTCTCATTGTGTGTGCATGTAGGAACTATTGATAGCATAAGATAGGAAGGAGTTTATGCTGGATTGTTCAGTTGTCAACTTGATTAAACTGGAATTCCCTTCCATATATGATTCTGAGCTAGAGCTGGCCAAGAGAAGAAGTTGTGTGAGATCAGAGGACCAGAAGTGGAACAGTGGCCATGACTCTCTGAAGGTCTTATTGTGGTCAGTGACAGACAGACACAGATGTTCCCAGTGTTTTCCAGCTTGTCCTCACTTCTCTTCTACATGTCGAGCTCTTCTTCTGGACCTTGGGCTCTGCTGTACAAGAGCAGGTCCCAGGCTCACCACCAGACACTTGAAGGCAGCAGCTACTCAAAGACAACAACTTCCCATTGATTTCATTCATCGCAAGCTGCTCCCTCAAGGTCTCACTCCAGCAGCTGAACATACTTGACTCCTCAGGTACCCCTGCAATCTCCAACTTGTTCTTTTGCACCAACGTTTCAAAAAGATTTGTTTGCAACATATTTCTCAGACACTTCAAATCTCCTTTTGGACCATCATTTCATCAGGTCCTTCCATAATTTCACTAGGTCTAATTCATCCAATCAATCCCTTATCCGAACACCCACCCACAGGATCTCTGCTTCCCTGACTGATCCCTGAGAGATACAGAAAATTCTGCATGGAAATCAAAAGGTACCATAGCATAAAATCTACAATATGTGGCATTGCCTTTGAAATGGCAGCAAGCAGAGGTTGGAAGGGCAATTAGGACATTGTTTGTAGAGGCTAAAAGAGCAGTGAGTAAATTGGAGACCAGATAAAGGGCAATCAGTATTATACAATGGTGAAACAATTGGCAAAGCTCTCACTTGTGGTGATTTGGAAGATAGAAAATGTCCTGAATAACCTTGTTGATCTGCCTAAAAGCATTTCCAAGCAGGATGTTGAAAGTGTCAATTGGCATCTTTTATCTACATCCAACAAGTTGCAGGAAAAGAAATATGAGCTAAAAAGAGAAATGACCAGTTTTCAAGCAGAATTGTTAAAATTATATATGCAAATCAGACTGCTATGAGCAAACACCTATGTGTGTGTGTGTGTGTGTGTGTTATACATATGCAATTTAGGATTTGCTGAGTTAGAAAATAAAGTTTATTTCACATTCCCTAATCTCTATAGCCAGTAAAAACTTCTTAAATTAAGAATCAGCCTCTGAGTAAAGGTTAAATTAAACTTGTGGCTGTAAGAGGCTTTATTAAGAGCTGAGGAAATTTTAAATTAGTGACTAATGGATCTTCTCAGTAAGCAAAAAGGAGTTAAAAGTCTTAAAGGTGTCACCCATAACAGTCTGACTTGCAGCATAAGGCAAAGGGAAGTGTTTCTCAAAAAGATTTACTGATATGGATTAGACATGAACTGAACCCCAGGGAGATATGTAGAAACCCACAAAATTTTTACGAAACTTGTACTAACAAAAACACCATCAAATTGGATGAAAAGGAATAGAAACCATTCAAAATGAAAAAAAATCCCTCAGGATGCCAAACTTTCTCTGGGCAAAAAGTAGGCTGATAATGCACTCAGCTGCAAACACAGGCCAGCTCTTTTCCAAAACTGAAAGAAAGAAAAAGAAGAGCTCAGAGAGTTCTATCAAAACAGAAGAGAATCAATAGCAAAGGAGAACAGTGGGTTAGAGAATTACACACAGGTTCAAAACTGAACCCTTGTCAATGAACATGCCCCATCATTAGAGTAGGGACCTCTGACAACATGTGCCCTGCTGGATTTCAGAATTTCTATGGAAATTCTTCACTCTTTACTTTGCAATCCTCCCCTTTTTTAATGTGCCTTTTGCAGTTATCCTTTCTCTATCTCACCATTGTATCTTGGATATGTCAGAGACAGATAACTTGTTTTTTAATTAATAGTTCTCTGAATCAAGAGCAGCTATCCCCAAAAAGCTACATTAGAGGAACTTCATCTCCATCTAGTTCTGATGCAGAGAGTGAGATAATAATTTCAGACCTTTGCCATAATTGGATGAGGCTTTGGGGGTTTTTATCCCATAATGAGAGGATAAATTTATTTTGTATGTGGGAATAATGTAAATAAGTATGGCCAGAATATATACTGTGGAGTGGGGGTGGAGGGAGGAAAAATGGCTATGAATTCTTTGAAGTTCCTACCATCAAGGCAGAGTCAATTTCCCCACCTCTTTCATCTGGGGTGGCCATGTGACTTGCTCTGACGATAGAAAGCAAGAGAAGTGATGTTGTATGGCTTCTTAGTGCTTCTACTCTCACCCTTGTGCATGTACCACTTCCATTCTTAGTCTATCAGTCATTGCCACTTTATGAACAAGCCCAGGCTAGCCTCCTTGAGGATTCAACATCACATGGTGAGAGAGACCATGAAGAAGTATACAAGATCAGGCATCCCAAATGCTGTAGCCATCCCAGCTGAGTCCCAGTTGAGTCCTAGATGTATAAGTGAGGTCATCTAGACCAGCCACTCCCTAGAAAACCAACCGACTTTAAATGCATGAGTGAGCCCAGTACAACATGGATGAGCCCCGTCAAAATTGTCAGTCCACAGAATCACCAGTAAAAAAATGACTAATTTTGTAGGTGTCTTTTTGTGCAGCAATAGAAAGCTGAGGTTGTTTCAGGGAAAGAAAACCTTAAAGGTGAAAATCCGGAATTGATTCTTTGGAGTACAGGGACTAGGGTGAGGCAAGCAAGTTATCTAGAATGCAAATATGCAAAAAAGCATTCACTCTCAGGGTTGTGCAAGTGCCCCCTTAAATTTTTCACCCTATGCATCTCTCTCCCCCAGCTCTAGACCCTGGTTCTCCTATCTGACTAAATAAAAAGGCATTAATGACCCAGTCACCAGTGGTAAATGACCCAGTCACTGCTCATCCACATCATGAAGTGGAAAAATCATTACCTAAATTACCATCTGTAGCACCTGGAATCAAGTCACCATACAAGAGAAGTCCTTGAGTGGCCAACTAGTTGCTGCCATTGAATATTTTAGTAAAAATAAGGAGTTGGTAGGTTGTTCCTAAGAGTGATGGAGAACTTGGGAAGAGAGTGATGAGCTTAGTGCTTTAAATTCCCATTTCAAAGTTTGATTAAGGAACCAGACATCTTCTATGACCATACTACAAGAAACCATTAGCTCTCGTAGCCATGGGTAGAGATTTCAAAAAATCAGACCAAAAATCTAATCCTAAAGGTAGCTGATTTATAACATAAACTGTATCACAAGCTCATAGGGTCTTGTATTAAAGTTAAGGTACTGAATGAGAAGGGATAAGGTCCCTTGAAATAGGGATGATGCATATGAGCAGATTCCAGTGAAGCTGAGGAACTTGAACTCCAGTTCCTCTGAGCATTGTTTGCCAGTAGAAGCAATACTTCCTCCTTAATAGTGTTAGGAAAAAGGATAGTGAAGAGACTGAAAAACGTCAAAGAATACGGCTGGAAAAAGGATTGCTTTGCCTAGGAAAGAATACACAAGCAGGAACATGCGATATGACTCTAATTATCCCAAGAGCTAGCTATTATAGAAGGCTTAGATTTGTTTCATCTAGCCTACAGGAGCAAATCAAGAACCCAGTTAGTAGACATGGTGTGTGTACCACTGTTTCCATGTCAGAATTCTTTCCTGGCATTTCTTGATAAAATTATGCTTTTCCAAATCCTAAATGCCAAGAAAACCTGTCAAGAAATTAGGAAAATGAAAAAGGTAAGAAATCCATTCACAGTGTGTACATATATCAAATCACTGCATTGTACACTTCAAATATCTTACAATTTTGTTAATTATACCCCAATAAAGTTGAAAAAGCTGAGGCGATTCCTCAAAAATATCATCTTAACAGCTTGGTATCTCCAGCTACACCAAATATCTTCCATTTACCCCTTCAAACCCATTCTCCACCTTTATCCACCTTACTCTGCACCCTAGAAGACTGTCTGGTATGGACTACCTCAAAACATTCCTATGTCCTCTTTTGGGTAGATTTGGCTTTGGGGTAGATTTGGCCAATAGTAAGCCATGGAAGGAGGACAGAGGAAAGAGAATGTGTGCAGCTGGCTCCCTCCCTAAAAGGTCACCTTGAATTGTCTGTGTCCCATGACCAAAGTGGTCTATTTTACACGACTCTGTCTAATTACTTATAAATGCTCCTTTCCCTCATCCCTTTGCCTCAGGGAGACGGCTCTTCCACTCCTACTAACCTCAAGATACTGAAGTATCTCTTATAGTGCTCTTGTTAAAAGTCCCTTTGTACATAGACATTCCTTGAGTCATCAAATTTGAATGTGTCATTTATTTCTTGTCGAGACACAGACTTATAGACCAGTGGAAGGATAACTTCCTTTTCTCAATAGTTCTAGCAAAAGTCTCAAGGCTGATGCTCATTGGCTTCCATGTCATAGCTTTAGCTATATGATCACCAATAATTGTGGCCCTAAAAATGCAATGTGTCGATTAGCCAGACCTGGTTCATGTATCTATCCCTGGGAGTAAGGTCATTTCCACCGGAATCACATAGACTGAGAGTTTGAGAGAGAGAATTCCCCAAAGAAAAATCTGAATGAGCGTGGATCTTAAAGAAAAATCATCTGATATCTACAAAACCAGGCAAGCACAAATGTTTAGAATCCCAGTTCACCTGTGAAGTAGTAGTAATACATTACCTAAATTGGGTAAATGGACCAGGTTCTCCTTTAAGTTTTCTTATATCTTTACAAGCTATGGCTCTAACTCCAACAAGGCACACTGGTAAAAACTGAACAAATTTAATTCTATTTCCTGCTCTACCAACAAATACCTATATGACCTTGAACAAGTCAGCTCTTTTCTAGGTTTCTATTTCTTTGTCTGTAAAAGGAGCAGGTTGGATTAAATGATCTCTTGGGTTCTTTCTAGATATAAAACCTCTATGAATCTATGATTATCTCCAAAATTCCAAGTTCTGTTAGGGTTCTTGGATTGCAAACATCACAAACAGGCTCAGTATAACATCAGACTCTGCCCTCCAGATAAGAGGAATGTATTGAAAAGATATGAAAAGACAGGGTCTAAGGCAAACATTAAGAACAAAACCTTGGGGCTTCCCTGGTGGCGCAGTGGTTGAGAGTCTGCCTGCCGATGCAGGGGACACGGGTTCGTGCCCCGGTTCGGGAAGATCCCACATGCCGCGGAGCGGCTGGGCCCGAGAGCCATGGCCGCTGAGCCTGCGCTTCCAGAGCCCGTGCTCCGCAACGGGAGAGGCCACAACAGTGAGAGGCCCGCGTACCAAAAAAAAAAAAAAAAAAACCTTGGAAACATCAGAAACCAGACTATTTGAGAATCTAAGCAGAAGTGTGGTCTCTTTAGGCATTGCCTACACAATGAGTCACCTCCATTTTTCATCCCTCCATCCCACTCAATATTCAAATTCCCAAGCATAAGATTGGAAATGGATTAGGGTGAGTGGCCTTCTCATCTTCTGGCTGGGGATGGCAGAGCATCTTGCTGACTTTCCCACCAGGACAATACATCATGGGGGGAGAATGACCACCAGAAGGTAGAAAGGATAATGAGCAAGCAAAAATTACTGATACCCTTTACACAAGCCAGAAACAGCATCAGAAGCTGGGTACAATTTTCCTTTGCTAATATTTCCAATATAGCTCTATGTAAATTCCTTTTCAAATTTTCTTGGAATTATACATGTTATGCCTAAGTCACAGTCCCAGAATCTTAAAAAAAAAAGTCTCAACCTCCAAAATTCAAATGACTTGGTTAGGTCACCAAAAGATCTAGAGATTAGAAATGACAATTTTAAAATGAGATTCACTTCTCAAGAACATTGTAAAGCAAAGACCAATAACTTGGTTTTGTTTTCATTAGACTCTATTATTTTTCAGCCCCAGGCAAATACACACAAAATGAGATATTACTTGAATATATGAATGTAAAATCAAGAACTTCAGCAGAACAGGTGAATAATTTATAAGTGTACAAAATGAACCCAGCCCTCCTTTAGCCACTACCAGTGTGTATAGAAACCAAAAGCCACATAATTTCACAGTAATTATCCAATTCCTAACTTGAGGCTTCAATATCAGTGCTGAAAATTATGTACCAGTTATACTTGGAACTGTAGGTTTTAGAGTGGGATGAAACTACCATGAATTAGCAACTTGTTGCCATCTTTAAAAAGAATTTTAATGTTTGGTGTTGAAATGGACATCTTACAAGGGTCTGGATATGCATTAGCAACACATATCATATGTGCATGTGCCTTACGTTTATAGTTCTCTGTTTGCATGAATCCTGGATCTATTTACTTTGCATTTGTAAACATTTGCAAGATTACATTTTCTATTTCAGGTATATTTCATTTTTTTAAATGTGCTTATCTGCATAATTTAGCTAAATAAAGTGGAGGGGAAAACTTTGTAAGCAATTACTATTACTCTCTACACTCCTGCTCTGAAAGTTGTAGGTAATTAGCTAGCAGACAGGCCCAACTGAGGCTTCATGGGGCCTGAAGCAGAGTTGGCACACAAGGTACTCACAAATGAGTTATGAAGAGATGAATGAATGAATATCAAAATTGTTCACATGAGTTTGGGGTCAGAGTCAAGATTCCTTTCCCAAGAAAGGGAACATCAAGAGACGTTTAGAAGATACCAAAGGAGATCTAGAAACAAGAGGTATGTTTCCAAGCTATGCTCTAGTCCAGGCCCCCACCATGGCAGGGATTTTTGGCTTAAGCTGTTTGTCATTATGATGAACACTGTGCCTGATCTAACGCCTCACCATGGCATGGAAGTGGAAGAAAGATGATAAAATGGAAAACGCTAACAATACAGGTAAGATCCTTCCTAAAAGCCTGGACTCTCACCTTCACTCTAAATATGCCTTAACAAGAAAGAAAAAATAGAGATGAATGAGAGTTTGAGTTCCTTTGGTTCCTCACTACCTCCACAAAGTGGAATCTGTCCACCTTCCCTAAGGAAAGCACAATCAGCAACAGCAAGCATTTTCTAAAAACCTACCATGGGTAGACACTGCTTGTGATGGGATATAGAGATGGATACAGCATTGTTCCTGCTCTCATTGATAGGTATATGTGTTAAAATTAGAGGAAATTACAGAAGAAGCAGTCACTGAAAACTAGGGCAAATAAAGCAAGATTTGCAGACAAAAAAAGTCATCAGCTCGATGATAAAGGCTGAAATGGTTTATAAAAGAAGGCAGAAAGGGTAACTGTGCAATCTATGAGAACCACAGACTTAAAGTTACGAATGAGTATGGACACTGGACACCAAGAATATCAGTGTGACTGAAGAAACAGAAACAGGGAAATAATTGGAAATCAAATCTTGCACTTTTCCTTTCAGCCAATTCCTTCTAACTTTTGCTACTCATTAAAATAATCTGAGAAACTTTTATAAAAAAAACAAACAGGCATTTTATGGGCCCTATCTCTGGAGATTGATTTAATTGTTCTGGGGTGAGGCCCAGGTACGTTTGTTTGTTTTATTGTTTTTTCTCTCTTAAGCTCTCTAGGTGATTCTAATGTACATCCAGGGCTGAAAACCGCTGTTTAGGTTATCAGGACCCACCAGTATTATGCAAATGAAATCATTAAAAGAGGGCTGTAAGTACCCCTAAACGTTTTGCAGTCCAAGTCCCAAGTCACTGGATATAATGCAAATAACAACATATAAACCTTAAACAAATGTCATTTAATTCCTCACTTTGTAGTACTCTACTAGAAGGCTTAGCAATGAAACTTGTTGCCACATGGAAGAAGAGGGTGAGTACCACCTCAAACAGTGATTCTTGTTGAAAAAATATAGTGCCCAAATACCATGGACCAGACATGTAAAAAAGCTTTTCCTTGAGATCTGAAAGGTGTCAATAATGAAAGCAGAGACATAGGATTAAAGGTTGTGTGTCAGCCCTCAACAACAGAGCCTGAACAACAAAGGTGCTCATGTGCTTTTGAATAAATCTGTCTTTTTTTGTTTGTGATATGCACAGCCCTCCAATACAAAGCCCAGAGAGGAAATCCCATGGTTTGAGTCTAGAGGTGGTATTTTAGTACCTATTCATGAAACCTCAGAGCTCACTGGCTGGGCAATAGTGAGGGAAAGGGTGCTCTAGTGGGAGGATTATGGAAATAAGAAGGGGACCAGAGGTAGGAGAATCAGGGAATAGGAGGTGTGTGTTCTCCTACATGCAAGTATAGTGTGAGCACATTTTCTTTTCTCACTGTTCAAGAGATATGAGAATATGACATCAGCATGATGGTAGAATAGGAAGCCTCAGATCTTGTTCCTTGACTTAACAACAATATATATGGTCCAAAAAGCTTTTATGAGTATTTCAGAAATCAGTTATAAAGTTGCAGTACGCCAGGCATTCTCAAAGCCAAGAACAGCTACACTGAAATGAGTAAGAAAAGGCATTTCATTTCAACTGTATTAGCTCCTTCCCCAAGATGACACAGCTTGCAATCAAGAGGAAAAGTCCCACTTATGGATTCTCCCTTGGGAGAGGAAGAGAAGAGTGGAATGTATGTCCAACATTCCAGCTTTTTGAGGGCTACCTGAGAAACTGGTTTCTGTCTCACCTGATGTGGAGTGCTGATCAGGAACCACCATATCTTGGGTGTCTGGGGTCACAGACAACAAAAGAGAGCTCAGCAGTTTATGACAGCACCACAGAATTTGTAAAACCACAGAAAGAAACTGGCACAGCTCACCGTGATCAGAGGTAAACACTCTTGTGACTTCTTTCTTGAGAGGGAAAGAAAAGAGTAGAATGTGCATCCAACATATGGATTTTTAAGGGGCTGTCAGAGTGACTGGTTTCTTTCTTGACTGACTCAGAGCACTTATGGAACTGGCATACCTTGGATACCTGGGGGACCACAGAGGACAAAAGAGAGTCAATGACTTGTGGCAACACCAGAGAATTTGTCATACCACAGACAGATATCAGAGGAGCCAAGAGACTGCAAGCTCCGGAAAACAGTTGGCAAACCTCTCTAATGGGGGAATTATATGCACAAGCCAGAGAAAATGCAACCCCAGAAAATGTTTGAGAGGCCCCCAGCATCTCTAGCCAGGCTAATTAGTGAAGGTCTTTCCCTGTACAAAGCCAGATCATAAAGAGTGGAAGAGGTGGGCTGTGTTTTCAAATGTGTAAAGCTCAACACAAGACACATGAAGAAACACACAGTAACATGGCCCAGGAATAAAATAAATCTCCAGAAACTGACCCTACAGAGACAGAAGTATACAAATTACCTGACAAAAATAAATCAAATTGCCATCAAAAAGATGATCAATGAGCTCAGGAAAAATGGTGCATGAACAAAATGAGAATGTCAACAAAGAGAGAGAAAATTTAAATAAAAACAAAAAGAAATGTTGGAGCTGAAGAATGCAATAACTGTATAGAAAAATTCATTAGAGGGATTCAGTGTCAGCCTTGATTGCAAAGAAGGAATCAGTGACCTTGAAGACAAGCCATTTTAAATTACCCAGTGATATGAGCAAAAAGTAAAAAGAATAAAAAAGAATGAAGGAAGCTTAAGGGGTTTATGGGACACCACTGAGTGGACCAATATATTGACTTTTATAGAAGTCTCAGAGGAGGAAGAGAGAAAAAAGGAAGAAAGCTTATTTGAAGAAATAATGGCTAAAAACTTCCCAAATGTAGAGAAAGAAATAGACATCCATATTCAAGAAGTCCATCTGACCTCAACTAGGATCAATCCAAAGAAATTCACACAGAGGCACATTGTAATCAAATTGTCAAAAGTCAAAGACATAATTTTGAAAGCAGCAAGAGAAAAATGAATCATCATGTGCAAAGAAGGCTTCATAAGACTATCAACAAATTTCAAAGAAGAAACTTTGAAGGTCAGAAGGAATGGAATGATATATTTAAAGTACTGAAAGAAAGATACTTCCAACCAAGACTATATATTCAGGAAAATTCTCTTTCAAAAAAGAAGAAAAAATTAAGCATTTCCCAGATAAACAAAATCTGAAGTAGTTCATCACCACTAGACCCACCTTTACAAGAAATGCTAAGGGGAGTCCTTCAAAAAAGATGCTATACAGCAACATGAAAGTACATGAAACTATAAAGTTCTCTGGTAAAGGTATAGACAAATACAGAATATTGAAATACTGTAGTGGTGGTGGTAAATCACTTTTAATAATAGTACAGGAGTTAAAAGATAAAATTATAAAAATATAACTATAAAATTATGTTAATGGAGAGATACACCATATAAAAAAGATGTTATTTGTGACTTCAATAACACAAGGGGGACAAAAGAGTAGAATTTTCATTTGTGATTAAAATTAAGTTGATATCAACTTAAAGTAGATACCATGTTTTATATGTCCCATGATAACCACAAAAAAATATCTAATAGAAGATACACAAAAGAAAAGAAATAGGAATCACTACAAAAAACAAAACAAAACAAAAAGACAAACAACAACAATAAAAAAAAATGAAACACAAAGGAAGATATCAAAAGAGAAAGAGAAAAAAAGGGACCAAAAGCCACAAGACAGATAGAGAAGAATTAACAAAATGGCAATAGTATGTCCTTCTCTATCAGTAATTATTTTACATGCAAATGGATTGAGCTCCCCCAGTCAAAAGACATAGAGTAGCTAAATGGAGTTTTAAAAGATCCAGTTATGTGCTATTTATTTATTTATTTATTTTAACATCTTTATTGGAGTATAATTGCTTTACAATGGTTTGTTAGTTTCTGCTTTATAACAAAGTGAATCAGTTATACATATACATATGTTTCCATATCTCTTCCCTCTTGCGTCTCCCTCCCTCCCACCCTCCCTATCCCACACCTCTAGGTGGTCACAAAACACCAAGCTGATCTCCCTGTGCTATGCAGCTGCTTCCCACTAGCTATCCATTTTATGTTTGGTAGTGTATATATGTCCATGCCACTCTCTCACTTTGTCCCAGCTTACCCTTCCCCCTCCCCATGTCCTCAAGTCCATCCTCTACATCTGTGTCTTTATTCCTGTCCTGCCTCTAGGTTCTTCAGAACCTTTTTTTTTTTTTTAGATTCCATATATATGTGTTAGCATACGGTATTTGTCTTTCTCTTTCTGACTTACTTCACTCTGTATGGCAGACTCTAGGTCCATCCACCTCACTACAAATAGCTCAATTTCGTTTCTTTTTATGGCTGAATAATATTCCATTTTATATATGTGCCACATCTTCTTTATCCATTCATCTGATGATGGACACTTAGGTTGTTTCCATTTCCGGGCTATTGTAAATAGAGCTACAATGAACATTTTGGTACATGACTCTTTTTGAATTTTGGTTTTCTCAGGGTATATGCCCAGTAGTGGGATTGCTGGGTCATATGGTAGTTCTATTTGTAGTTTTTTAAGGAACCTCCATACTGTTCCCCATAGTGGATGTACCAATTCACATTCCCACCAGCAGTGCAAGAGTGTTCCCTTTTCTCCACACCCTCTCCAGCATTTATTGTTTCTAGATTTTTTGATGATGGCCATTCTGACTGGTGTGAGATGATATCTCATTGTAGTATTGATTTGCATTTCTCTAATGATTAATGATGTTGAGCATTCTTTCATGTGTTTGTTGGTAATCTGTATATCAGTTATGTGCTATCTAAAAGGGAATCAATTTAGATTCAATGACATACATACATATGCTGACAGATAGAAGTAAACAGATATAAAAAGACATTCCATGCTAGTGGTAACAAAGAAAGAGCAAGAGTGGCCAAATTTATACCAGAAAATAGACTTTAAGTCAAAAACTGTCACAAGGCACAACTTAAATATAAACACACCCAACATCAGGGTACCCAAATGTGTGAGGCAAACACTGACAGAAATGAAGGGAGAAACAGACCTCAACACAATAATAATTGGTGATTTCAAAACCCCCCTTTCAATAATGGAAAGAACATCTAGATAAAGATCAATAAGGAAACAGAAGACTTGAACAACACTCTAGATCAGATGGCCTTAATAGACATATATAGAACATTCTAACCAACAGCACCAGCATACACATTCTCAACTGCATTCAGAACATTCTCTAGGATAGATCACATATTAGGTCACAAAACAAGTCTTAACAAATTTAAGAAGACTGAAACCATGGCAAGTATTTTTTTCCACCCACAATGGAATGAAACTAGAAATTGATAACAGAAGGAAAACTGGAAAATTTACAAATATGTTAAAATTCAGCAACACATTTCTTGAACAACCAATGAATCAAAGGAGAAATCAAAAAGGAAATTAAAAATTATCTTGAGACAAACAAAAATGAAAACACAACATACCAAAACTTATGAGATGCAACAAAAGCAGTATTTAGAGGAGAGTTTATGGAGAAAAACATATATTAAAAAAGAAAAAAATCTCAAATAACCTAAATTTATACCTCAATGAACTAGAAAAGCACAAACTAAGCCCAAAGTTGACAGAAGGAGATAGCAAAACTTAAAGCAGAAATAGAATAGAAAAGAATAGAAAAACAAGAGAAAATTCAGCAAAACTAAGAGTTGGGTGTTTTGAAAAAGTCAACAAAATTTACAAAGCTTTAGCTAAACTAAAAAAAAGAAATAAAATAAAATCATAAATGAAAGAAGAGACATTATAACTGATGCCACAGAAATAAAAGCGATTACAAGAGACTATTATGCCAACATATTGGATAACCTAGAAGAAATGGATAAATTCATAAAAACATACAATTTACAAAGACTGAATCATGAGGAAATAGAAAATCTGAACAGACCTGTAACTATAAAAGGATAAATACTGCATGATTCCTCTTATGTGAAATATCTAAAGTAGTCAAACTCTTAGAAGTAGTAAGAATTTTGAATAAGTTATCAAATCCTTCCAACAAAGAAAAGCCCAGGACTAGGTGGCTTCATTGGAGAATTCTACCAAACATTCAAAAAAGGATTAGCACCAATTCTCTTCAAATTCTTCCAAAAAATTGAAGAGGAGGAAACACTTCCAAATTCATTTATGAGGCCAGCGTTACCCTGCTGGAAAAGACAGAGAAAAACATAACAAAAAAGGAAAACTACAGGCCAATATCCCTGTTGACTATAAATGCCAAAATCCTCAATAAAATACTAGCAAACCAAACTAACAGTATATTAAAATGATCATTCACCATGACAAAATGGAATTTATCCCTGGGATGCAAGAATGCTTCAACATAGAAAAATTAATCAATATGATACAATACATTAACATAACAAGAATAAATATCACATGATCATCTCAATAAGTGAAGAAAAAGCATTTGACAAGATTCAACATCCATTCATGATAAAACTCTTACAAAAGTGGGTATCGGGAGAACATATCCCAACATAATAAAAGCTATTTATGATAAACCCACAGCAGATATAATACTCAATGGTGAAAAACTGAAAGCCTTCTCACTAAAATCTGGAACAAGACAAGGATACCCACTCTCACCTCTTCTACTCAACATAGGATTGGAAGTCCTAGCCACAGCAATCAGATAAGAAAAGGAAACAAAAGGTATCCAAATTGAAAGGGAAGAGTTAAAACTTTCATTATATGCAGATGACATGATACTGTATATAAAAAACCCTAAAGACTCCACACAAAAACTACTAGAACTGATAAACAAATTCAGCAAGTAGCAGGATACAAGATTAACATACAGAAATTGGTAGCATTTCTTTACACTAACAATGAAATATCAGAAAGGGAATGTAAAAAAAAATACCTTTTAAAATCGCACCCCAAAAAATAAAATACTTAGGAATAAACCTGACCCAGGAGGCGAAAGACTTATACACTGAGAACTCTAAAACTTTAATAAAGGAAATTGAAGCTGATTCAAAGAAATGGAAAGGTATCCCATGCTCTTGGATTGGAAGAATTAATATTGCTGAAATGGCCATACTAACCAAAGCAATCTACAGATTTAATTCAATCCCTATCAAATTTTTCACAGAACTAGCACAAATAATCCTAAAATTTATATGGAACATAAAAGACCCAGAATTGCCAAAGCAATCCTGAAGAAAAAGAACAAAGCAAGAGACATAATCCTCCCAGACTTCAGACAATACTACAGAGCTACAGTAATCAAAACAGCATGGTACTGGCACAAAAACAGACATATGGATCAATGGAACAGAACAGAGAGCCCAGAAATACACCCACACACCTACAGTCAATTAATCTTCAACAAAAGAGGCAAGAATATACAATGGGAAAAAAACGGTCTCTTCAGCAAGTGGTGTTGGGAAGTTTGGACACCTGCAAGTAAATCAATGAAATCAAAACCTTGAAGAGATATTTGCACTCCCATCTTTATTGCAGCAATATTTATAATAGCTAAGAGGTGGGAAAAAACCTAAAAGTCTATCAAAAAAATGAATGGATAAAAATATATAATATATGCATACAATGAAATATTACTCAACCTTAAAAAAGAAGGAAATTCTGTCATATGTTACAACATGGATGAACCTTGAGGACATTATGCTAAGTGAAATAAACCAGTCACAGTAGGATAAATACTGCATGATTCCACTTACTTAAGATGTCTAAAGTAGTCAAACTTGTAGAAGCAGAAAGAAGAATGGGAGTTGCCAGTGGTTAGGGGGAGGGAGAAATAGTGAGTTGTTGTCCAATGAGTATAGAGTTTCAGTCATGAAAGATGAAAAAGTTCTAGAGATCTGCTGTACAACAATGTGTAGATGGTTAACAATACTATACTATACACTTAAACTGTTAAGAATGTTGATTTCATGTTATATGTTGTTACCACTATTTTAAAAATTAAAATTAAAAAAGAGAGACATGAACAGCAGCTACACTCTGTAAGAAGTTACTAAGCTAGACATAGACAATCTAGATTGTCCAGTCCAATGGTTTTGAAACTTTTATTAACATTGGAATCATTGTTCACTTAAAATTTTTCTTGTAAACTCAATGAGGAAACTATAAAAGCAGAACTGTTTGTGTTGAGTTGGGTTGGAGGGAAGGAATCCAGATTTTTGATAGTACACACTGTCACTGAGACCTCTCTCTCTCTTTCAGCCCAATCCCCAGGTACCCCTGATCTCATCTAAGCTCTCCTCATTTTATAGATAAAGAACCTGAAGCCCTGGGAAGAAAAGGGACTCACTCAGGAGTATTCAGTAAATTAGCAGCATGGCCCTGGCTAGAATCCACATCTCCTAGTTCCCAGCTTGTTATACTCGTTAAGCTCCTTATAACTAACCTGGGAAGTATCCAGCTGACCAAAGAGGAAACAGAGAAGCAGTCGGCTGTGGAGGAAGGGGGGAATCTTTAAAACTAATCAGCAGTAGACACAGATTTCCAATTTCAACAGGTTTTTATACCTATTTGTTTCCATTATAGAAATAACATCCATTCATTAGAGGAACTTTTGAAATCACAGAGAAGAAGAAAAAAAGAAAAAATTATAATTCCACCAATTATATACACAGCCATTAACACTTGAATGTGTTTTCTTTCTGCCTTTTAATGAATAGATTGTTGAGTCTTCACTGAACCGTGTTCATTCTGTATATTCAGTTTTGTATCCTGCTTATTTACAATAGTATAAGCATTTTCCATTTGTAAACATTTTCGTTCATAGCTACATAATATGCTTGAAAGTAGTTGTGCCATGCAGAACATTTTTTCTAATTTTTTCACTA
The DNA here is from genome assembly GCF_003676395.1 of Aethalodelphis obliquidens. Lineage (NCBI taxonomy): Eukaryota > Metazoa > Chordata > Mammalia > Artiodactyla > Delphinidae > Aethalodelphis > Aethalodelphis obliquidens. The sequence continues at coordinate 1,254,732 of NW_020837953.1, read as the reverse complement.
TTTCAAATGATGCTAAAATGAACAGGTATCTGTGTATATGATGGTTGATCCACATTTATCAACCACTGATCCACCTTGATAGTGTACCAAGGTGAAATTATGGCGTTAAAGAAATTGAAGATTTTTAAAGTGCTTTGGTACATAGTTCCACATCACTTATAATACTTACAATATATATTTTCTTATTTATGCACAATTATACAAACATTGTGTTAGAATTCTGGAAATAGAAAGAACCCAGGGGCAGACACTACTGAATATCCTGGCATATTCTTTCCCCATCTTTTTGAAAGCATATACATATACACACACAATTACCAAACTGAAATCATTGTGCTTAGGTTTGGTTTTGGTAGAATAATTTATGGACGTATTTCCATGTCAATAAATAATACTTGAAGACCAAACAGATTTTATTAACCACAGTATTTTATCCCAGTCATACAGCCAAACATACTCCCATTCATCCACTCCCAGTGCAGCCATACCCACATTCACAGACCCAAGTAACAGAGAACATACTGGGCAACCCCTAATAGGACAACTCTCAAGGAATCACCCTGGTTGTAGTTCTCATGGGAAACCTCTGAGAAACTGGCTCTAGAATGGATGTAGGAAGTTGCAACATTTTCCTAAATTGACACTTCTGCAGAACTCAACTCAGAGTGATGCTCCAACATGGCAGTCACCAGGAACAGCTGTGGGCCCTGAAACTTAGGTCCCTTGCTCTCGTCAGATGTTCCCAAAATCACAGCAGTTAAGGCAGAAACTCTGGTATCAGACATTCCAGGTCCATCATGACTCTGCCTCTTACTGGCTGTGTGTCTTGGATTAACTTACATAACTTCTCTAAACCTCAGTCTCCTCAAATGCAAAATTGAGGGACAGTGGTTGCTACCTCATAGGTTGAAATGATGATCAGATAAGACAGAGCATGTAAAGTACCTAGCAGCATAGTATAGCAGGTAGTCAATCAATTTTAGCTATAATTATTAAATTATTTGAGGAGTTCTGGTAACACTTTGTCTCTGCTCCCTCACAGCTTTCTCTTCTCATTCACAAATATGATTTTCTCTTTCCCCATTTATCTACTAACTATCTGCTTTTTTAACCGATGATTCCCAAAGCAGTCATTCTGCCAATGAATATGGCAGGTCACAACATTATCATATTTATATTATCACAAATGTTATTAATAGCTCAAAATGGTTGAAATTGTCATTAACTATTTTTAATAAATAATTTTACTTCAGGCTTACTATTCCCAGTAAGTAACTTATATGACAGTATCTCCTTCAATCTTTATAAGCCCATGAAGTATTATTATGACCATTTTTCAGGTGAGCAAACTGACATAGAGGCAGTTTAAGAAATTTGTTGAAGGTCACACCCTTAGTTGTTGAAGACTCAGCATTTCAATCCAAGCCTGTTGGACTACAAACCCTAAGCCCCATTCACTTGGCCAGGGGTCAGCAAACTTCTTTCTGTAAAGAGCCAGATAGTAAATATTTTAGGCTTTTCAGGCTACATGGTCGCCATCATAACTACTCTCCTCTGCCACTGTAGAGTGAAAGCAGGCATAAACAACATGGAAACTTGTTGGATGCTGAAATTTGAATTTCATATCATTTCTGTATGTCACGATATATGATTCTTCTTTCATTTTTTTCCAAACATTTAAAAGGTTAAAACTATTCTTAGCTCGTGGGCCCTATAAAAACAGATGGTAAGATGTAGTTCTATCTACAGAAAGAATATGGTGATCAGGTGACATAAGACTCTCCAGACATATTAGGTTATTTTTAGGTTACCAGACTCTCCCTCAGGTCTTTGCTGTGTTATTCTTTTGGACTACAAACTCCTGCCACCATCTGCCTTCTCAACATCTGTCTGTCGATCATACTCTTTGTCATACTTTAAGCCAAACTTTGCTGTTACTTCTTGCAGGAAATGCAACCCACCCACCCCTACCTCCATCCCATACTAATTTTGGTGCCCTTTTTGGGTTCTCCCTCAACACCCTATACGTTCCCATCATAGTGTCTATCACACTGGATTGGAATGGCTTGCTTACCTGCTCCAAGGACAAGTGCCGTGAAGGCAGGTTCCTGTCTTGACTATAACTGTACCTGCTTAGTAACTAACACAGTGTTTGGAATATAAGAGGAGCTAAATACATGTCAAAATAAGGGAAAAGAGGGAGGGAGGAAAGTAGGGAAGGGGAAAAGAAAAATGATAGAAGTACGTAACTATAAACACAGGTTCTGAGTAGGATATAGAGAGGCAGGAGAGATGGGGGGAGCCTACACCAAACCATTAGGAGAAAAATGGAAGAAAAATTGCCTGAAGTGGTTGTGAATATCCTATTTCCATTTCTCGTGAGGGGTAGTCCGTGACCCCCAGTAAAAGTTGTTTCCCATTGTGTTGGGACAGTGAAGAAATGCAGAAACATGTCTCTTGGATTTGTCCCATCAAGACCCAGGGAAAACATAACAACTTAGATATTCTGGGTGCCCCATGGATTCCCAAGTCATTTATGTCATTCTCTCTGCCAGTGGAATGTTAGAAATGGCAACGGCTCAAAAAACAAAATGGTGAGGGCTTCCCTGGTGGTGCAGTGGTAGGGAATCAACCTGCCAGTGCAGGGGACACAGGTTTGAGCCCTGGTTCGGGAAGATCCCAAATGCCGCAGAGCAACAAAGCCTGTGAGCCACAACTACGGAGCCTGCGGTCTAGAGCCATAATTAATTAATTAATTTAATTTAATTTTTTTTTAAAAAAGCACAGCCTCAAAAAAAAATGGTGTCTTCTAAATATGTTATATTTTTATATTTTTTAAAAAATGTTATAGCAGATAAAAGAATCCAACTGAAGACATAAAGGAAAAAGAAATTAAAGACTCAGGGGTGAGATGGGGAAGTGGATATCTAAAAGCCTTCTTTCAGCTTTAAACAAATTTGCTCTTTTTTTAACTGATAATTCCCAAAGTAGACATTCTGGCAATGAATATGGCAGTTCACAATATTCTCTTAAAGAGGTGTATCGCTCTTAAAAAGAAGAGGTGTACTGGGTAGATTCTGCTCAAATAAGGCATGAAGCTTTCTCCCTGCCATTTGGGAAATGAATAAAGCTATGGACTGAGACTCATGAATTCCAGGCCCAAGTCTGTCACTGACTTGGCAGGTGTCCTTAAGTAAGCCATTTGACTTCTCTGAGTTCAGATAGATCCCATGGCACACCATCCAGATGCCCTGCATCTACTGGGAACATTGGAAGTCAACAGTTCTCAGTAGAAAACCCCTCTGGATTTTGTCTTAGCTGAAATATTCATGTAGCCCAAAGCTGCATTTAATGACTGGTTGGTCCTTGCAAGAGTACCAAGGTCTGGCCCCCTTGACTAATTTGGAACAGTTCTACAGGGCCATCCCAGCTTTGGGTTCCCTGTAGGATTAGCTATGCCTTTGTTGGGACTGCATGGATTTTTAACTCCTCCCTCTGCCCAGCTCTTCTTCTCTTCCTTCCCTGCAGGTGTTGATCCTGACAGCCACTCCAATAAAATTATTGTACACAAATCTCCACAAGCCTTACCCGAGATTCAAACCTGGCCACCCACCTGGGACGCTGGTCCTTAGCTTTCCCATCAATCCAATAAGGGGGCTATGCTAGATGCCTCCATTTCTGTCTGTAAACATGTGTAAAGTACAGTGGTCCAACTGCCAGATGTATAATATAATCAGTAGAGGGAGAAGAGGCTGGATCTCATGTGTCTCTGAATCCATCTGAATTACAGAATCCAGGACACAGCTCTTCAAACTCTATGAAACAAGTGGTATAGTGGCAACAGAGACACTGAATATTAGGGTCTCTGGGTTGGAGCCCTGTCTCTGCCACTAACTTGCTGGGTGATTCCAGGTGATTCTCTCTGCTGGGCCTCATTTTCTTAAACTACAAAATAAGAGGCTTTTTCATGTTCCACCCTTCTCCTCATTTTAAATAAACTCATGTCATCTCTGCTTCGAAAAGAAAAAGAAAAAGGTCATTTTTGGCAAAATCAGTCTCTCATTCGATATCAACCGAAAGCACACATTAGGTGCCTAATTTTTCATGACGTTGTACGGTGCCTTCTGCAGGCCTGGTCCTCAGAAACCTTTGATCTGAGGCTGGCTGACGTGTACAGGGAGCCACAACCCTGCCAAAGAGGCAGTCTCCCTGGATTCAACGTGCTACTCAACCACAAAGCAGAAATCTGCTAGAAGTTCACTCTTCAATGTATAAGGTTGTTGTGTATTCAGAGCATAACTAGAAAGGAATGGAAACTAACATATATTGAGAAACCGCTAAGTTCCTATCACTGACTTTCATCCTTTTATGTAGTTAGTTCATTTAATTTCAACAACACTCCCTGAAAGTAAGCCATTGCCCTCTCCATGTTACAGGTGAAGCCTACAGAGGACAAGTGACAAACCACAGTCATGCATGGAGAACCTGGAAGAATGAAGGCTAGAACCCACCATGGTTCCATCGCCTCATAATAGAGGTACCTGCTCCTTTGTCTCCTCAACTAGAGTTGGGGGGCTCCTTGACAGCAGGTCCCATGTTTCTCTGATTTGTATCCTGAGCACCTAGCACAGTGGCAAGCATCTATTGTTACTAAATGCATATGTATAACATTAATTAATGACTCCTGACTTCTCCTCTTGTTATTTCTATTATACTGTCTCACAATCGGCTTTGCTTCTTCATCTCTGAATTTTTCTAAAAATGATTAATCTTGAGACAGAAGATCAACCCTGAATCCCAAAGATATAACTTATTAAATCTCCCAATTTACACAGGGACACTCGTCATTTGGCCCCTTGGGGATTCAATAGCTGACTAACTAGCCTCCACTCTGTCTACTTGCATAAGATTGGCTCACTTGGGCCAGCTGAACAAGGGCTTCCATTGATTGTTCCTAAAAAGCCATTACGCTTCTGAAAGCCATTACATTTTGAGATGGTTTAAATACAACCGTCTTGTCATTTTTAACCATGCCCACAAAGAGCATCCTAAAGATATTTGATCATTCAATTAGACTAAATGAGGCCAGTGTATATGCTGCCACCTCAGAGGTTATCATGCTTAGTAAAACATACTTTAAAAACCCCATGAAGACTGTAATTAAATTTACAGGAGCCCTCCACACAACCTGAACAAAGGATGTCTGAACGTTGTGTGTGTGTGTATGTGGGTGTGTGTTTTGTGAGCGCTTGTGTGTGTTGTAAAGTCCTGTTCCATAGGGATTATAGCTCCCCTGCTGTTTGGAAAAGATAATTTCACTTGTAACACTAATAACTTGAGCAGGGGAGAAGCTGGCCTGGTGAATGGAATGCACTTCACTGCACATCTTGGCTCAGCTAGAAATCGGAAACAGATGGTCCTTGCGGCTGGTTTCCCACTCGAGCCCGCTCACTGCCAGCCTGTGGTCTTCAGTGAGCTGCTGCTGGCAGTCTGTGACTTGAACATAGTAGGACAGTGGCAAAAGAAATCAAATCTTTTCCAATGAGCAGCAAGTTATAATGAAATTTGACAGATCTGACATTCTATACCCAACATCTAGTTAGAATATATTAACCTTTTCGTTTTCTTAAGCGCCTGCGTAGAAGTTGTGAATATACTTATTAGAGGGCTGTATTATATGCATCTTTTTTTCTTTTTTTCCTTTTTAACAGGGGGCAGAGGGTTTAGTCCGATCTTGGGTGGCAGCTGGTTAACAGAAAATACAGGGAAAGCATAAGTCAGAGAATTTCTAAATGGCAATGAAGCACAAGAACTGCCACTAAAACCAATTCTTTGCAGGACATAGGTAGGTGAATTTCTGCTGAAAAAAATTATCAATATTTTCTCGAGAAAAAAATACATATCCTAGATCAAAAATCTGGGCAATCTCTGGGCATATCATTAAAATGGATGGTGCTGTCTGGACCCCTTGGCATTTTCTTCAATTCTGCCCTTTTCAGCTTTGCAGCATTTGCTTCTGCCATACGGTGAGAAAACCATGCCAGGTGACTTGGGACACTGTTTTTTTTAAGTCACCACACTCATGTCCCATAATATGAATACCTGTGCAGAAGACTTTGCTACTTTCATCAAAAAGGGCTAAATCTCCCACCAGAGACTTCGGCATTTTTTTCTAGGCTTTGGCGGAACTAGACTCTCTCCTTTTGTGTAGATTCTTCCTCTGATTCCAAAGCTTACATGTGAGTACACACTTATTTTCAATGTTAGACAGTGATGTCCTGAACATCATTTTAGGATTTTCCACCTGATTAAGGTTAGAAAAAGACCTAGGTCTGTAAATAGTAGATAATCCCTCTTCAATACAGCCTTTTTTTTAAGTCTTAGACACCCATTGCCCTAAACTGAACTTCTCTACAGTTTCAGCAACAGGGTACCTTTCTAATTTCATTATTTCCAAGAGCCTGGAGAGTCAAGGCCATACATATTCATTAAGCCCAACGTCGAATGATACAAAAGAAATTTTAAAAAAATATTCTGAGAGCTAGCTAATTGGAACAGGAAAAGCATGGGCTTTTTTGTCAAGTAGATATCAGGTTGACGTGGCTCTTTCTGCTTTAGTATGCGTCCTTAGGCAAGACTCTTACCTTTTTGACCCTGACCTTCAAATTGAAAATAATGATACCAACCTCCTAGGGCTGTTGTGGAGGTTAAATGGTGTATCATATCTGAAAGCACCTTAACAAGCACACAGCAGGTGCTAAGTCCTTTCGTGGTTTGGAGGCAACACCACCCTGGTGAAGCTCTGGGTCGTAATTCCTAGGCTTGAATCCTGCTTCCATCTCTAATTCCAGGATGCTAAACAAGTCTCCTCAACTCTTAGAGCCTGTTTTCTTGTATGTAAAATGGGGTTAATAATAGATCCTACCTCATAAGGACCAATCTGGAAAAAAAAAAAAGAACAGTGCCTGGCTAAAGGGAAGCGCTCAGTACATGTTAGCTGTTATTACATGTTGCGTTCAAAATCAAGTTTTTCTTCTGGAGTTTCAGATTTCCCATGGTGGTAGAAACAAAGCTTGAAAAGGGGGGAAATATTTAGTTGCCTACATTGCGGAAGTTTCTGTTAAATGAGTAAATGAATGAATGAATGACACATGCTCATTAAAGACAAATAATAATATAATCCATCTATGTGAGGTACCAATGGATCATACAGATAAGGAAGGCAACAGAAATTCAAAGGTGCTAGAGATCACTGCGGACCAGAGCTTGAAGAAGGGTGTTAACTGGTAAAGACAGAAGGGGCAATAGTTCAAACCAAGGTAAATGAAAAGGCTGTGTAAATATGAGAAGAATGCAATCAAATTTCAAATCAACTAATGTTCTGTGCCGTTTTACTATCTTTCTGTCACTATTTAGGGAGCCCCTACTGTTTGTCCAGCTCTGAGCTTGACCTCATAGCTACTGAGACAAACAAGACACAGCCCCTGCCCTCAAGCATCGGAAGGTCCAGGAGGGAAGGCCGATTGAGAAGCAGATAGTTCCAGAAAAGTGTGCTAAGAGCTGAAATGGAGCAAGGCAGAGATTATTATGGAAGAACAGAGTGAAGGGACCTAACCCAGCCTCACAGGGCAGGACCAGAAGGGGGAAGAAAGGGGGTTTCCCTCAACAAAGGAATAATAACAAAACATCAATAACAAAATAATAGCTTTGCTTGAAAACGCATTACATATCAGGAACTACTGACTTTATGCATATTTTTGCTTTGAACTATATATATATATTTAATAACAATGGTTATCTTCATTTTTCTGATTAAGACTCAGAGAATCAGAGAGGTTAAGTAACTTGGGAGTGGTCACACACTTAGTAACCAACCAAGCCAGGACATGGGTAATTGGACTTCAGAAACTATCTCTTTAATGACTCTACTAGCCAGCCTCTGAAAATCAATAATATTGCATTTCATGCTGACTTTTAGCAACATACAACAAACACCAAAAACTCGCCTTCGTATTGTACACCTGTTGGCAGCAGAGCCTTCAAGGCCTTTATCCAAATGCACTGCAGCAAAGACACAGATGAGAATCCCCCATGCCCTCAACTCTCCCATTCAGAGGGGAGGGGAAGATCCCCTCAGGTTCTTCCCATTCAACCAAGGCGGATGGGTAGCTGATTTGGGTAGCACTGGCCACGACAGCCAGAAAGAGGCTGCAAAGTGGCTTGCTCTTTGCCCCAGGGACCTCATGTTATAAGAAAACAATTCCCGTCCTAATGTTCCCTCTTAGTCACCCGGACCATATTCCTCATCCGTGCCCAGCAGTTTAACCCATCACTTGATTTCACAGCTAAGGGGATTCCTACTTCTTAGAAAACAAGTTCAAAGGAAGTAAGAAAGTCCACATTCTGATGGGCTTATTTCTTGATGAGAGTGCTGTTTTTGCCTCAGATTCATTCACGTGCAGTGGGAAGAAGTATTCAAATGACAAGAGTTAAATTCAAAACATGTAGCCGCTTTCTGTTATATTTTTTTTCTGACTGAAAGCAAACCATTTAGATGTTTGTTTCCAAAAAGGCATCTGTCAGCAATCAAAGGGGAAAAATGCATAAAGCAAATGCAATTGTTTGGAGTAGAATTTCCTGGATCATGTTAAATGCTTGAATTGCTCCCCATTATGCTCACCAAATAATTTTATTTCCCACAATAATTGCAATATTTAACATGTTTTATTTAATCTTGTTTTAAGGCTATTAACAACAGGCCACACAGTGAAAAGATTGATTGCTATATGGGAAAGGACAGTTTCCACCAGCCTCTTAGAGAACAATGATAAAGTTAAATGCACCTAATTGTTCTGGATTTAAAACACTATTATCCAATAATATTTCTCATTTCTTTGTTCAAAACTACGGTGCCATCTCCTGTAAAATCCTCCTGGGTATTCCGTCATTCACAAAGTGAAATCTGGACTCCAGTTTACCTTATGCCCCATTCATTCATAAATAATGGGCATGCATAGGGTGTTCTGAGTCTCAGAAACGCAGCGGCTCAGATCAGAGACACCTCCAACTTCAGAGGCTGCTGCGGCACAAATTTAGACACTGTACCCACAAGCTTGGACCCATGAATCCAAAATACCCTTGTGCCTTTTTGCTCTACGAGAAGGCTGAGGAGACTCAAGCAAGGAAACTTGGTTTTGTCTGCTTGTCAGAGGCAACTTGGAAAGGATGAGATGGAACAAGAGGTTGATTCAAAGACAGAACGCTACTTCACTTCCTTTCTTTTTCCCTTTTCCCTTTCGTTTCTGGTTTATGCTATTTTACATTTATATAGGATTTTCAACGTTTTCCTCTTTCTTTCTCTAAATGGTAAGCTGAAGAAAGACTAGGTCATTTTAATGGCGCTGCAGTTACACAAGGCAACAACTGTTTTGACCAGCAAGCTCAGGGCAAGGTCCGTTTGCCTGCGGAGACCAAAGGTAGCTTAGCATTTCCTGTGCTATCGACTGTTTTTCTGAATAGAGAGGTGACGCCAAACTAATAAAGACTACAAAGATGCTTCTAAAGAGTAATGACAATGCCCGTATTTATGATCATTCCCGATACCACCTCCTACCCCCATATTATTAGAAGAAGTCCCATTAAATGAGAGATGAGAAGGAAAAAAATGCCTTATTTGTTGTATTTGTGTTTCATTCTGTAGAAGCAGTCTGTGGATTGTGCTTTAAATGATAAAACATTTCAGGTACAACTGGATAAAACTTGCTCTGCTGGAATTATTTTTGTCAAAATAGCCACTTCCCTGATGCTAAATGGTTAAAATAACACCAACTAAGGAAAAGCTCAGAAATAGGAAAGCAAAAGCCGTCAAATTTCACCCTTAAGAACTTATAATGTGTCCTGAATAAGTTCATCTAAGTATTATTCTCTCGAAAATGTGACTAGAAAAAACTCCACTGGATAGTTGGGCTGTCAATGCACAACTTTTTAAATAATCACAGTTCAGTTGACCTGAAAAATACCAGAGATAAATTCTCCCATGCTCCAGAGTGCCTATATAGGAGATGTGCTGTGTAAAGAATTGTAATATCACTGCTAGGTTCTCGGAGATCAAGGTATCATTTATATTCTGGGGAAAAAAAATTGGGACGTGTTTGGTACAGTACTCTTATAAAGGTATTTCTGCAGTTCCTAATTTCACACAGTTAGCAAGAATAAAATATAACAAATATAAGACATCTTCCCTACTTCTTTCTCCCCTCTTACTCCTCAAGTCAAATGACTTGAAATTCAGCAGTTGCTTGGACTTCTCAGTTAAATTTTTTAAAAAATTATATTTACAGACATTCTTATTGGTAGGTCCATGTTGTGGTTTATTTTTCCTGCTAAAGAAAGGATGTGTGGTTAAAAACCCCTGTGAAGAAAATGGCTTGGTTACAGTAAGGAAATCAGAAGTGATTTTCCCTGAATAAGGAAGTCATCATGTCAAGTTTAGCCTGAATTGTGTTAAACTGGATTGATAATGACTGATCACTTTATTTACAAACAATGGAAAAGCCCAGAATTAATTTTTTTTTTCAAAAAATAGGTACACCAAAAGATAGAGATGGCGCCTAGCCTAGATGAGAACTTGTGAAACCAGTAATGTATTCCCTCCCAGAAAAACACACATGTAAATATAACACCAGCCAAACCAAAAATCAAGGGACTTGAACGCTGTCCTCACATGTTTACGTTCCTTCACAACCAAATCAACTAAAGAATCATTTTTTTAAAATAAGGTAAGGAAGGAGAAATATTTTTTCCCCAGATTTTTTTCTACTCCTTGGAAAACCTGTTCAGCTGTTCCCAGATTTAGTTTTAGACTTTTCGCTTTGCTTCCAACGAGATGTGTAAGACAAGAAAACTGAACTAAACACTTTTTAAAATGCACAGCTCACGTTCCTGAGAAAAGTGGCTGTGAAAAACAGATACTGAATCAGACTTAAAGTCGAAGAAGGGGGGTAGAAAGAAAAAAAAAAAAAAGCCCAAAACATCGCATGATAGTCTCTAAGCAGTTCCATCTGTCAAGCAGAAATTTTAGGCTAATAGCCTGTGGCGATCTCCCTCCGCAGTCCACTACCTGCCTTTGTCCTATTAAATCTCTTTATTCTCCTTAAAAAAAAAAAAAAAAAAAAAAAAAGAGGGGGGATTGGTTGTTGGAAGGAAAGGAAAAACCTTGCAGACCAAAATCATCTGAGTGATGAAGCCCTAATTTTAACCGCCTCTCTTTGATGTGTAGCAGTGGGTTCTTGTTTTTTAAAAAGGAGAGAGAAGACAGTGCTAGGAGCAGAAGACTTTTCATCTCCACTTCACCTTGCCACTGGGTCTGTGAGAGATTGGTTCATTGTCAAGGAGATTTTTTTTTTACCCATGATTCCATATGGTATGGACCGGACTACATGTTGCCCCACATGCCACTGCAAATGTTTTCTCAATTAGGTGTCTTATCTCCCGTGAGTTAGCATCAGATGAAGCTTGCTGACAGCGTAATGGCAGGGAAAGCTTCCGACGGCTCCATCAAATGGCAGCTCTGCTACGACATCTCGGCCAGAACTTGGTGGATGGTGAGTTGGCAGCCGGGGCTGCTTTTTTTTTTTCCCCTTTTCTATTTTCCCTCCCTCTTTGACAAAATGTCCCAGACCTCACATTCATCAAATTCACATTTGATTTTTTTCACACTCTTCAGTGAGGCAGCCTCACACTGCTTCCTCTTGCCATCCTCTCTCTGCCACTCTGCGACTTGAGTTCCCAGGAATGCTTGTCCTGGTTTTCCATGGGACAGTGTATGAGAGTTGTTGTTTTTTTGTTTTTTGTTTTTGTAATTTTTTTTTAAAGAGTATCAGAAGTTTTAAGGTAGAGGTGGGTATTTTAGCCAAACCAATCTTGGAGTAAAAAAATGAGACATTTGTCCTGGCCCTCAGGTTTTACTCCTTCTCTCTAGCTTTACATCCCCTTTACTATTGTTTTCAGGGACTATGGGATGCATGGTTTTTCCTTGACTGTGGTATTTTCTGAGGACGCATGTGGGAAGCTGGGGAGAAGCAAACCCTGGGAGAATTCCAGTTTTGCCCCATTAATTGGATTGCCTGAAGTCACCTGTGGGAGAACCCTGAGTCCCCACTCCCTGTTTTCCATCCGGGAACCCACAGCTCTCATCTAACGTTTCCCCATTTGTTTATGTCAGAGCAGGTCTTAAGTCTCCCCACACACACTATCTTTTCAATATTCTGGGTACAAATAAAGTTTAAGTAAAGTTCCACACTGCGGCCGCAGAATGAGTTAACTCACATGTCACGGTCAACCAGGCCAGACAACCTTTGACATCCTGGATCTATAAGAGGTAGAGCAAGTTGGGAGGATGCACAATAGCTTATTGTCACAGGAGATGCAAGTCCTGTGAGGAAGAGAGTCCTCAAATCATTACCGCCCTTGTTAGGGTGGTGTCCGTTAAGGATTAATTCATTAGCAGTGCATTTCTAGTTTTCCGTAATTATTATTCTTGCGGCAAGCGTGAATTCTTCCAGGGAGTGAAAAAAAAGTTTGCTGCCAGGACAATGAATGTATTATCCGTTCCTAACTGGACCGTGAACTTCAGCTCATTTCACATAGATATCAGTTTAAGAAAAAAAAAAAAAGAGAGAGAGAGAGAGAGAGAGGGAGAGAGTGGTGTTGAAGGGGGAGGCTGGCGAATGGAATTACAAGACGGGACATGTCGGTTTCATTGTATGAACTGCGGGAAGAGTTCTCTTTTCCCCTTCCTGGACCAGAGGTGGTATCATTTTGACATGTTTTAGGAATTCTGAGGACTGAGAGACTATTAAAAGTGAACTTCTGAGGATTCTATTCGGCTGCTTCTTGGGGTGCAGGATGTCCATCCTAAGGACTCTTGAGTTAAGGTGGTTGTGGGTATGTGTGTACATGTGTGTTTGAACTTGCAATTTCTTAACTAGACCTTAAAAACTTTACCAGTGATTTCAGGACAATGTTACTTGCAGCTTTTGGTTAATTAGACTAGCAGCAGACTATTCACTTCGATCCTGAACTTTTTTATTCAGGGCACTTATTTTCCCATAAGAGTTTCTGCCAGCAAGAACAAGGTTTGCTTGTATGTGGGGATGTTGTCTATTGCTTTTGCCTTATACAGTTTGTTAAACACTAGAAATGAATATACTGATTGGTTTAGCTATTATTTTCTAAGCTAAGTTGTAAGTTTTTAAAAAAAACTGCACGCTGATGTCATATTCTGGGTGACATTCTATTTCCTTGTGTTTCAAGAGTTCATAGATTTTATAGACTGGTACTTTTTATAGCAAATTGTGTCTTTTTTGTTCTTTCTTGTAAAGATCACCAAATGCTCCTCTTTTTTGTAACTTGGAAAACTGTCATTTCTTTTATGTAAAGTTTACTTGGAAGTTGCTTTTCGTTTAGAATTATTTTACAGATGTTTTACCGCCGGGAATATAAAATATAAAAGTGGTGGAAACATTTAGCAATGCAGTTGACTAAATATAAACAATGCTGTAAGCTCACATGCTGCTGTTTAGGCTGTATACTGCAGGAAGTTTCTCCACTTCAGTACTTCTAGATCTTCACTTTGTAAAGGGGTGAGAAATCAGAGTACTCTTTAAAGAAGTTGTAGAAGTTACCATAGAGAATAAATCGATTTTTTTTATTTCCCTCAGAGGTGACCACAGACCACAGCATTTTAGATCTGCCAGTTACAAATAATTCTAATGTAAACTTCCCATTATTTATGGGAAATTGAGGACTTGGGTGAAGGGGGAGAGGATTAATTAAAATTAAGACAAATTTTGCATTTTCTCTTAGCTCTTGTCTTTCCTTGAATAGCATTCACTTCCTCTCCCTCCACACTCCCCTCACTACCCCAAACAATTTTCCCCAACTCAAAAAAAAAAAAAAATTTTAGACTTGCCTCTAGCTGATATGCTTCTTTAACCAAAGAACAGTACAAGATCTGAGTTTCACACTAAAGGCAAATAAAGCTTTAAAATTACCTCATGCGTCATCTGGCTGCACAGACTCCCGGGCTGCATAGTGGGAACCTCCGGCTTGGTCCTCCCAGCATACAAAGGCAACTCAGTGAATGCCCCCTCCGCCTCGGCCTCAGCTGCCAGTACCGGGATATGCAATTTTGCTTTTTAATGAATCGTAAACAATTTGTATGGCAAATGAGTTTGTTTGTTTTAGTTTGCAGGCATATGTTGGACCAGGTTGTAGACAGCCATTACCTACTCCAAATTTTGGGGTGAGAATGGAGAGATCCCCGGATCATTTTTATTTTTCTAAATAATAAAGACCCCACTAGAATGAAAGAAACCAGTTAATCAAAGACTGAGAATAACAACCTCTCTCCCTTTCCTCTCTCTCCTCTTTCCCTCTCCATCCTCCCCCCTCAGCCTCATAATGCACCCAGGCTTACAGTAGGGCTTTAGCTGCACTTTTTGATAACTAATTGGAGGGCAGTTAACTAAATTAATCAGGGGCTTTTTTCAGTATAAATTTTAGCTTTGTCTTTAAAAAGCTAGTTTTGCTTAAGAAACAAGTGTTTTAAAATGAGAAATACTTAGAAGGGCCTTCTCTATCTTCTATCGCTTTTTTTCTTTTTTTTTTTTTTTTTTTGCTGAAATTAATGTTGTCTTGAAGGACATAGGATATAAGAAATGCTAAATACACTTTTGATATCAAAATGGAGCAAGAAAGTGGTCTTGATAGGCAAAAGTCAAATAAAAACTTTTATTCCAACCCAAGAAGTTGTAAGCAACTTAGAAGTTAACAAACGACCAGGGTTCGAGCATGTACATTTTAACAGTAATTACCTTTGGCGCTGCCACTTATGAGAAATCTTTTGATATCTGAGCCACTTCTCTAATGCTTTAATCATGCAAATCAAGAAATAAATATTACGTATCAACTTAATCTAGCTATGTTGTGACATCTCTATTTGAAACCTTCCGGCATAAAACTAAGGAAAACCCTTGTGAAATTTTCTTTCACTCCAAATGACATGGAAGTGCCCTGAATATCTGTATATGCTTCAAAATATAATTCTATCCAGTGGAATTACCTTCATTCTACACACATGGCATTAAAATAAAGGCAGAATAAATCTCCTCTTCCTAATGATTTGCTGATAACAAGATATTATGGGACTATTTTTATGTGAATTACAAAATACATGTGTCTTGCTTCTGCAATCAAGTTTAAAACCTCATAGTGACTATGAAATAAAGGTTATTAAATCATCCTGCAACTCCCTCACCCCATGCTACGTTCCCAAGCACTTATTCTGGAAGCATTCTCTTTAGAAATTGCCATACAATTTTTCAGTCAAGAACTATCGATCACTTAATCCAAATTTTTACAGCTCAGACTTTGTATGCCAGGAAAACACTTGGGCAGGAAGGCCATGCTCTGCCTTATAATGTAAATGCCTTTAAAAAATACATGTATGCAAGTATAGACAGATATAGATATAGATAAATTAGCAAGGTACTTCTATGAAATACTGTCTTACTGTGTTCAACAATTTAAAAAAACTGTCAACTCCAGCCTACTTCCCAAATGATTGGCAGCCCTAACGGCTGCAGACACAAGAACTCTTTTTTTTTTTTTTTTTTTTGCTTTTACGAAGGACTTATATTGTACTTTTATACATGTGACTCTAATTTAACAAATACGAGTACCCACGATGTACAGAGCCCTTTCTAGGTGCTGTGGGAAATACAAGGTAAATAAGACAGTTCCCTTATTTATTTGGACAGGCGTCAAAGGAATTTATATCTGGAAAGGAATTCAGACAGATACATGGGGGTAAACTCCAAGTAACAAGGAAATGCTGAAGGGGAACATTTACACAACAGTGTAACAGTGTAAGTAAGAAGGGCTTTACTATAAGGAAATGGGAAATGGTAATTTCAGAGAGGCTGAGTGACTTACCTAGTTTCATTGAACCAGGAGCCACACCTGGGCCCTCTAGCTCAGGTCTGGGCTCCTTCCCCACATATACTCACCACGTGGAACCATGGGCAGCAGTCTGCAGCCCCAAAGAGAAGCACGCACATGGTAAACACTTGGTGAAGTGGCAAGAAGGGGACAAGGGAGAGGGTTATCAGAGAGACCAGAATTACTGTAAAACGTAAGAATTAATCTAAAGATTTATAGAAAAGGGAGAAGAACTCATATTTCATGCAAATCTTTTGTTGTTATTTGCTTGGATTCACACCTTCAGTTGTATTTATCATTTCAATTTTTTAAATGTTAATTCTCAATGGAACAACTTTTGTTAGTTATTGGCTTCTATATTCCTCAGAAGACATTGCCTAATGAAAATTTTTCTCTGCATCTGTTCTAGGTCTTTCATGATGATGATTAAAATAACTTGGAATTCACTACAATGGCTATAAATGAAAAGAATTAAAATGAGGGAATTCAGTAAATAATAAATCTTATCATATTCTCAGCATCCAGTATTTTTTCAAAAGAAAGTGTCCATGATTAACAGATTAACAGATGTACACACATTCTATTTCAAGCATTTACACACTACGTGAGCTTATTTTTAAATGCACGATTGTCTTATTTTTATCCACCACTATAAATATGTGCGACTCTATTAATATCTAAGAATATGCATTAACGTCAAAGGTTCCTGTACACCCCAAACATTATTTTCTCACAGTATTATCAATTGAATGAAGTAGAATTTTTTTCTCCTACATACATTAAGAAATTATCCTTACCATTTCCTTTTCGGTTAGTCTTACACAACATTTTTCAAAGTACCATTTACTATACTTAGGGAGAAACAGATACATTAAGCTATGTTCCTATTTTTTTCTTTAAATCAAATTATGATCCAAATGCACTTCATCCAGAAATGTGACTGGTTGCTTAAGCTAGCCCATGTACTTCTACTATCTTTTTTAAAATCTTGATTTCCTGTTATTATGCTCATATTTCCCCTATGAACTTTAAACAGTAAAATAAGTGCTTTGTCCTTATTTATTTTCTAGTTGATTTTCCTTCACCTGTCCCAAATATCGTCAGGAATGTTTCTAATTTAAAACCAAAAGAATCAGGGGCTGATTAGAAGACAGGAAATTGGAGGATTAAACTGTCTGGTTGAACTTCCTTTACTCAGTAACTCTCACTGGATTACAAACTCAACAGGACAATTTTTACAATGCATTGTTCCTTCTGGATGTTTACATATATACAGTGCACATGAGGGAGTGTGTGTGCGCGTATGTGTGTGTGTGTACACGTGCGTACTATATGTGTCTGTGTGTGCATTCATGAGTATGAAGAGAAAAGAGCCAGCAGCTGGTAGTTATAAGTAGATGCCTTTAAGTGGGATAGTTTTAAACCAAAGGGGCTTATACTATGGGTATGAAAGTTCATTCCAAGACTATAATCCCAGGATATTCTTGAAACTTTCTCATTAAAACAGTTCGGTGAAGCCAAGCAAATAAGGAGATACTATAAGGAAAGCAAGATGTACTATTTTGGAAGTGGAAAATAGTTGGTGGTCCCTTATGCAGTTCATCTCTCCTTAGTTCTGCTCCAAATTCCCAACACCCGTATTATCGAGTGAGTAGAGAAGGATATTGAGAGAGTTAATCTAAGAGGCTTCCCATTTTGAGATCCCCTTGGCACCAACTGAGAAAGGACTCTCTCTTACTGGGACAGCAAGTCTGAATGTTCCAGGTGATCTTATATTGTGAAATGAGTGTTTGATAGGGAATGAAATAGCAAATCAGGGCAAGAGGGTTAGGATTCATCTCATGACATTAGATCATTTAAATTTGAAAATAAATAAGAAATAAACCACTGACCTCGATTTTGACCATGTCATTTATATTTGCAGAGCTGTGTTCTAGAAACCATGCTGAGAATTGTTTTTCCTGACTCCACTCTGCTCACCTGTCTTGCCCTCAATAAATATTTGTTGATTTGGCTTAAGAAAGCTCCAGAATAATATCTAACAGTTTTTCCTGCTTCTGATTGAAATGGTGGGTTCTACAGAGAAAAATAGATGTAAAAATGTGGAACATGTGATCTGGCCAAATGAGTTGGTCAGTTAGACTGGTAGGTCTGGGAGTTAAAATTTAGGAGCTTGTTCTGGTGGTCCTTCATTCATTGACCAAATATGTACTGAGCCCCTACTGAGAGCCTGGGGCAGAGCAGGGAAGAGAATCAGCTGCTGCTTCTGCCAGATGCCATCATTCAAGTTTTAAAGGCTCTAGGCCAACCTCTCTTACCTAACTGAAAATTTCATCCTAACAGCTAGCATTGATTGAGTACAAACTGTCTGATAGAATCTGTCCTAGGTGCTTTACGTATATTTTTTTCATTTAATCCTCACCACAAATGATGAAGTGCTATTGCCCCCACTTTACTTACAAGGGAATCAAGACTTAGGAAAGGTGGCACACTGCCCAAGGATGGGCACACGCCTAGAATGAGCTGCTCAGACTGCATGCCCTCCAGCTTCATCTTGGACCAAATTTGTCATAAACAAGTCAATTCTTTTAGCACTAGAAGGTAATGGAATTCAGAACTTTACAGGATTAGGATCATCCATCCATTTGTTCGATGGTATTGGGGAGGTACAAGTCTGTTTGCTGAGAAAACAGAGGCAGAGAAATTACAATGTGTCAAAAGCAAGATAGGACACTCGTCTTATGATGCCCAGTCCCTGTTCTGAAAGAGTTGTGCAAAGAAAATTTCCTATTATGCAATAGAAACATTTTGTATCATCACAGACTAAAGAAACTCACGAGACATGAGAGTCTGATGCAATGAATACACTTAGTCTTATTAAAATACACTTAGTCTTATTAAAATACACCTTTTCATCAGAAGATGGATGGTTCAGGGAAACCCAGTGTGTTTACGTTCTTGCTGAATATTAGGGACATTTTTTTCTCTAAGTAATGTAATCTATATTTAGCAAATATTTCACTTGCAGTTTTAAATGGAACGTACCATTTTAAAAAGGCCATCCTTCCAAAGAAATGTTCCTGATGCTTCTCTCTCTCTCTCTCTCTCTCTCTCTCTGTCTGTCTTTAATAAGCAGAAACACCAACATAGAACAGTATTGCTGTTTAATATTTTTCCTTATCACAAGAATCGCTAATTAAAGGTTTATTCCACCATAGTTTTCTGTAAGAGAAGGTACAATGCAGGATATATATTGCCTAATGGCAAAGATCTTAATACACTCCCTGTAAGTAAACATCTATTTTCCAGACAACTGCTGACTACAAACAATATGTCTCAGCCAGAGCTCTTTAATGGTGCCACATGTTGGGCAGATTTTTCTATTCCTCATAATCCAAGTTTCTTTTGTGATCCTTGATGCGCACATGTTATTGCCCTGCTGACTGTTTGAAATGGATGATAATTATTCACTGTTTGAATAATGACCAGGTCAGAGGTGGGGAAGCATGATCCTGGGCAGAGCAGCCCTCTACCAAGTCGCAGTGCCCCGGAGGGTAGGTGGGGGAGTCATAGCAGAGAGTCAGCGCTTGTGAGCTGAATCAGACATTCAATGAATGCAGCTGACGCTTCTTGCCTCAGTAGGCGCACCATCTCCCCACGTGACCTAGGTGTAGACAGAGTCCATACTCATTGACGGTTGAGAACACTCTTCTGGGGATGGTCCCGTCCGCCTCCCCCCCACCCCCAAATCATCCTCAGCCACCCTCTCCCCCCGAGACGCCCGACTCTAGTCTGCTGATGAAATGCCTTAGCAGCTGGGTTTGATAAGCTCCCTTCACATGTTGAAAAGCTAAACTTTGTGGGCTAAATAATTGATCTCATCCGTTCATTTGAGAATCAATTAAAATCATGATAAATTGTTCTGTTGTGTTTTATTTTAAGAAAAACAGCAGCCTCGATTCTCATTTTTGTAAGCGTGTGAGAAACAACTTAGTAACAGGTGCTAAAGTCTGGACTCTTCACTAGGAGGGAATCCTGACGCACTTGTAATTCATTGCCCAACCCTGGGGTACAAATCGATACAGCATTGTTGGTAGAACTGCCTAAGAAAGGAAAGAACTGAGGGGGAAATTACTATAGGAGGGGCTGATGTAATTTCTCAATTGAAAACTCAAGAAATAACAAAGCTTCATACAGGGGGCCCCATACACAAATACCTTCAGACCAGGCGGGTCAGCCAAGGGTAAGACAATGAGGATGTAATAAATTAGTAGGGGACGGTGGTGTCTGTGAGAAACTGGAGCATGATACCTATTTACCACTAAACAGCAGTGAAAACGACACTGCACTAACCAAACAAAACGCATCCGCTATCCAAGGACCTAAAGTGATTGAGCAGACTGTGGATCAGAAGATAGAGTGGGATTCCAGCATCAAAGTGTTTCATTCCACAAAAAGCAAGGAACTTACAGGCAAATACCCCTGGGAAAAGATCACAGCAACGTAAACCACATAAACTACACTGCAGGTTCAGCCATTCACATCTGACTCTTTTCTCCTGGCAGTCTTTTGTGGATGGAGGAGGGGAAGCAGAGGACCCTGTAAGTATCCAAAATAGGGGGAGGGGCCCTCAAGCAGGAAAGGCAGTTAGCAGAAAGGGGAGCTAGGAGATATGGGAGGATGTGGAGCGGATGCAGAGGTGGGAGCTCGGTGGTTGCACTAGACATGCTTGCTGAGCCTCACCTGCTCACCCCAATTCCCTCTGCTCTAGCCCCAGATTTCTCAAAGTGGCCTTGGCCTCTGTAGGCTCTCATGGGCGTTCCAGAAAAGGATTCTTCACTAGCGCACAGGAGGGTTTTTATGCCCTTTTTCTCTACCCAGCAAATTCTACCCTCCTGCCAGGTCCAGGACACATGAAGCCTTGCCAGGTCCCCAGAGGCACAATGAGTCACTTCTCCACCCTCTCCTGGTCCCACAGCCCGTTGCTCACAGTATTAGGACGTTGATGAAATTGTGTTGGCATTTTTCTGTTTACTATCAAGCTGCAGTATGTGGCTTGTTCCTTAAGAACGAAGTCTAGGTCTTACAGTTCCTGTACAGTCTGTACAGGAACTACAGTTCTCCAGTAAAAGAGATAAAAAGCCTGTGGCAAGTACCCCAAGAAAGGGCTTCTGTGCAGCTCAGCCAGCAGCTGGTGGAGTGAGAGCAGTTAGGACTAGTGGGACTTCCCTGACTCTGCTGACCCCGACCCCGAGCACGGGCCATCATTCAGCACTGTTGCCTGCCCATGTTTTTGTAGAGATTTTTCACTGCTGTGTGTTTACTGCTTGCCATGCCCAGGGACTGGGCCCAGCCAGCACTCTGCACACGTGTGAGCTAATCCTCAAAACCTCCTGTGACACCAGTATCATTACCTCCACTCCACCAATGAGGAAACAGAGTAGAAGCGAAGAAGCCAGTTAAATAGCTGAATAGTCCTACACTGTAGTGACACCAATTCACCCAGCACTGCCACACTCAGGCTCAAAAAAAGACTGTGATCAGTAAGTGGCAACATAGTTTCACTCCATTTTGCAAAGGAGAAGGGGAAGCCCCAGAGTCTAAAGTCCCCCAGAGGTCAAAATCACCAGAGAAGTCTGGATTGAGAACTGGGGTCTCTAGTGATCTTCTACTGAATACCTGTGGTGGTTAATCATAGTGTATGGCATTGTTTAATTAAAAGCAAGCAAGTATTTTCTACCCACTCTGAGGATTACAGGAGATTTTCATTGTTTTTCTTTCTGTTTGTATTTTTTTTATTTTTCTATAATGAACATGTATTTTTTATTTATAAAAATGATGTTTAACAAAATCATACATACTAAAGATATTAGTCCTGTCCCCGTTGATCTCATGAACATAGAAGTAGCACCAGCTGCAAACATGGATAGACTTCACGGGAGCTCGGGCTTTAAGGATGTGCATATTTTCAAAGTTGAGTGATGCCCACTAACGTCCATACTTAACTGCTGTTTTGAAGATTCCCTTTCCTATAATGGGTCCTGTGGTTCTACCATCCCCCAGTGTAGCATAGCGGTCAAGAGCACAGATTTCAGATTCAGATGGACCTGAGGGAATCTTGGCTCTGCTTTGGATGGACGGTATGACTATCGACAGTGACTAAAAAATTCTGAATCAGGTTCCTGAAACTTGGAAGTAAAATCATCATAGTGCTGTTGTGAGCATTAAATGAAACAAGGCATTTTGCACAAGCCAGAAACCTGGGAGGCATTCTAACACCTTCTTCTTGTTTACTCCATGTATCTAACGCAAAATAAATCCCGTTGAATTTACCACCTAAATAGTTTCTAAATCCATCCTCACCACCCTCCTGCAGTCCAAGCTACCACCTTGTCTAGCCCATATTGCCACAGAAGCCTCCTAACTGGTCTCATTGTGTGCATGTTTGCCCCCTGTAATTTATTCTTAACGCTTAAGGCGACAGGATCTTTTCAAACACAAGTAATCTGTGATTTCAATGGATTACCCTTTCTCTTAGATAAAGGGAAAGTCCTTAATAAGGACTGCATGGCATTGCCTCTCCAAGCGTGTCTGGGGCCATTCTTCTCCCTAAACATACTCCAGCTAGTTAGTTAACCTTCTTTTAGTTCCTCAAAATCCCCAAAATATCAGATCCTACAAACAGTCTTCTCCTTTCCCTAGAACACATTCTCTTGTAGTTAACATTTCCACACCTACCACTCTCAATACAAACATGGCTTTGTCAGGAAGCTATCCCTGTCCCCAGAGAGTGTCAGAGAACTCTACTGATGGACTCTCAGAGCACTCCAGACTTTCCAGCAGGGCACTGTTTATAGTCATAAATGTATGTGATTATTTGATTACTTTCTGTTTCTCCCAAAAGAATGTAAGCTCCATGAAGGATAACACTTTGCTCATATATGTTTTCTTGTACCCAGAATAGTACCTGGCACATGGTAGGTGATAAGTCAAAACTTCATTCAATGAGCAAATAGGTGGTACATTTCCCTCCAAAGCGAGCACTGACATAGTCTTAATTATTATTATCATAATTAATATTTTACACATACTGATAGGTATTTAAAAGTAGATAGAATGTTCTTTAAAGAAAACTCATTAGAGAAGTGGAGACTTAAATTAAGAGCTGAGAGCCTCAACCTAGGCTTGATTCCTGGCTCTGTCATGTCTTAGGAGTGAAACTTGGCCGTGTCATTTCACATCTTTGATTGTTGAGGATTAAATGAGTTAATGACATTGATGTGATTAGCATGGTGCTTTGCATACCATAAATATTTAGTAAATGGTTTATTATTATTATCATTATTATAGATAATCCCAAATCTTCCTCTAATAATCTATGTGGCCTTTAGAAAGCCCCTTAACCTCTCTGGTTGTCAGCTTCATCATCTTTAGAATAATAATATCATCCTCACATGGTTCACAGGGCTGTTTTGGGGATAAAATAAATCAGCAGGTGGAAAAGTTTCTCTGAAAATTATAAAGTGCAACAGATATGTAATACACCACTATTGACAAACCTAAGAAACACAAGTTCCAGATAAACACATTCAACCAAAATTTTCATGGCCTTTTCTGTATCTTCTCTCATGAGAGTGGGGTTCAACACACCTACTCAACAGTGACCTCAAGTAGTTGATAACTGAAGGTACATGTAAGTGTAGAGACAGTTTAGTTTAAGAACATACTTTCTAGAATGAGAACACCTGTATCTAATCCCTCCTCCACAACTTCTCATCAGTGTGACCTCAGGCAAATTGCCTAATCTGTTCATCTGCAAAGTGCGACAAATGATAATACCTGCATCGTGGATTGCTATAAGGATTAAATTACGTAATCTGTATAAATCATTGAGAACAGTGCCTTGACACATGTTATACACAGAATAAACATCAGCCATCATTAAGATTGTAATTATTTTTGTTGTTACTATCATCATCATCATGTTAGCTATTGCTTTTTAGGAGATCAATATTCAGGAGTATGGGAAGATAGCAAGGCAGTCAAACAATATCTAACAGACTCATTCTTCCAAGATGGTACATTTGGATTTAGAGGCAAAGAAATTGCTCCCCTAATGTGCTCGATTACCTGCCCTATCAACTCAGTTTGGGCAACACAAGGACCATGTGGTTTAGACGCCTCGGAAACAGAGAGAGTACATGAAAAAACATCCTACTAATGATAACCTCATCCCATGCGGTGGAAATAACACATTTTGTGATAAAATTTCATGCAAGCAAATGTGCTCTTCTTCTCAATATAATTCCATTTCCCAAGATATTTAATGAGAGAGGCCCACAGAAGAATTGCTGTGTCACTTAAATTCATGCTGAATTACAAGCATGCTTCTACACTTGGAATTGTCACGTGTTCAATTCAGCTTAACAACCTCTATGCAGCAGTTTCCGTGGAATATCAGTGACCTTTTATTCCCCTGAGAGAGAGAATCATGGCCTGTGTACAACTAACTCATGAGTTTTTATCTATTACTGCAGGCCACAGTAAAATAAAACAAAAACAGTAACTGTCTCTTTATTTAAGAAAAGTATATTAGGAAACTATAAGAGTATAGTTTTTAAAATATAATAATAAAATGTTATAAAATATATTTTTGATATAATAATAATAATAGACAACATGTTTTGAGTACATCCTTATGTCAGGCCATCTACCAACTACTTTACTTGCCTTATATAACTTTGTTCCCACAATAGCCCTGTGTAATATTCCCATTTTACAGATTATAAACTGAGATGTTAAGTAACTTACCTAAATTTAATTCCAAAAGTCAGGAAGTGATTGATCTGGGATTTGAATGCTTGTCCAAAACTCATGTTCTCAACCACCGGACTATAGTGTGTAATTTAATGTGTTGTTACATTAATGTTTGCTGTTTAAACTTTGTATTAGCTATTAACCGTATTAATATTTTTCCACATGGGGAATAATAACCACAAAGTTGGCATTGAGAGCCAGGGCTCAAGGTTGCAGCACTAAAGACCTTCTGGAAAATATAATAATTAAGCCCCTTTATGAACCCTCTTGGTGGTGAGTCAGTGGAAAGAATTGGAAAGCTCTGGTTTAAAAGGGCTTCTAACTAGGAGTCCCTAATGCAATCCTTGCCAATGTTCCAATACTTAAGATACCAAAGAAGGCAAGACTTCTTAAAAATACTGACAACTGGTACTAAGAAATTTCCCACTGACATTTCTGGTAGGAAGTTCCACTAACTACACATCTGTGACATTGAATAGAAACATACAATTAGTGGCCCATGACTGCTATGCTTCAAAAGTAGAAGTCCCATGAGTACATGACAATAGGGAGGAAGATCCTTGGTCACTTTCCACACCTCTTTCTACTCATTCAGAAACTCATATTCTACAACACGTGGAGATAGCCGTTCCTCTTTTGCCACTAATATTTCTATACTCGTTGAGATAATGTAACTACCGCAAAACAATTAAGTAGGAGTTGGGGGGAAGCTGGTAGTGATACAATGCATCCTCAGAAGTGTGGTCCCATTGGTAAAACCCAAAAGACAGGGGAAGAAATGGAGAAAGCTGCAGTGTCCTTGCATGCTGGGAATTGTGCTTTTATGTATTTCATCTGCTCTGAATATCAGGGAGTCAGCCATTCGGATAAGAAATACTTCTTATCACAGACCAGCAAAATAGCAGAAAGATGCTAATACACTGTAAGTCGGGCCAGGACATCAATCTGATATACAATTATAGATGTGGGAAGAGGATTTCAGTGGAGTACAACTGGAGAGCAAGTGGTGCCTAGAGCAATACATTTACCTTATATGTAAAAAACACAGATCCAGCTGGGTCTCTTCCTATTGGAAGATGGATAAATAAAAAGAACATACAAAACAGAAAGCATTAAATGCTGCTGAGCAAGAGCAAAGGGAGACTCGGAAGAAAAAAACATCTGAAAACCATAAAGGATAGAAACAGAGAGAAAAAAAGTGGAACAATGTCTGCGCTCTAAGACAAGAGTAGAAAGCCATTAGAAAGAAAATAGATGATGAAATAAAAGCTGGAGGAATAAAGATTAAAAAAAACTGGAGGATAAAATTTTTAAAGAGATTGACAAAATCAGGCAGTAATTCGAGAAAATTAGCAGTGTTAAGTCTGCTGCAAGGCAGAATTAATACTGTGAAAATTGATTCAGTAATTTCAAAGTTAAACTTTGAATAACTCTCCCAGACACACACAAATCACGCAAAATGTAAAACTCATATGACAGAGAATGGCACCTATCCCAGAAACTGAAGATCCAAGTCAAGGATTACATAGGTATTCCCAAAGAGAGAGAGCAATTGGACAGCAAAAGGAAGCAATAATCAAAGACATAACAGAAAAAAAAAAAAAAAAAACTTTGTGAACTAGAGGCATTTATAGACTGAGCCAAGTTTACTATATTCCAGGCAAAGATCAATGAGAGAACCTACCTAGCTCACCTGCTGTTCAGGTTGGGAAAAAAGATTATTAAATCAGGTGGGAGAGGAATAAAAATTCACTAAAGGCCTGATCTCACATAGAAGAGACTCTAACTTCTTTTTAGACTTCAAATTGTTGACTCTGAGAATTAGAAAAATATAAACCAAAGTCTGGTTTTTGGAAATTACAAGTTAGGTTGAAAAGAAAATAGACACATTCTCAATTACTAAGGAAACAAAAAACACACACAAAATTCCATATTTTCAAGGCCCAAAAGCAAAAGAAATAGCAAAAAATTAAAAAGAAAATAAATTATGTAGAACAGAATGACAGAAGTTAACAAAGCCATCTGTACAACAATAAATATATGTGGTTAAATCCAACTATTAGAAAACAAAGATTTTCAGACTGGAGTCAAAACACTAAATCCAAATATCTGCTGCCTCTAAGAGACATACCTAAGACAAAAATGTCCATGTTAAAATAAAAGGAGAGGCAAATAGTTATTAAATAGGATGAACTTAAAAATAGGAGAGGTGGTATTAATTTCTGGCAAAGTAGGCTTCAAGGCAAAAGTAATTAAAGGGGAAAAATAGATTACTTATTTACGTTTACAAACTGGAAAATAGCATAATAAATGTACAGTAGTAATTAATCCCTTTATGCAGCAATTAACCTAATATCAAATGATATAAAGCAAAAATGCTCAGAAAATTAAGGAGAAACTGACAAGAACACAATTTGTATATATAATTTTAACACAGATTTATCCACTCTTTCTAGTTCAATTAGACAAGCCAGAAATAATAATATGGATAATTTAAATAAATATAATTAATAATATTAAGTCTACTAGACAATGTTGACCTCTTACAAACACAGTATATGCTGGCCTTAAAAGCACTCATAAAAGCACTGCAAAAATGTATTATGTCATGCAGGTGCATGGACGTGCACACACACACACAACAATAAATTCTAAAAATAGAAATTGCACAGGCTTTCTTGTCTAGCCTCGTGTAATGACGCTAGAAAATAATATCAAAGAATAGTCAACAACATACTTAATGGCAAAACAAGAAGCATTCCCATTCAAATCAGCAGCAACGTAAGGAAGCCCCAAATTATCATTATTCTTTAATGTTGTCCTGGAAGCTGTGACCAGTTCAAAAGATATGAAACAGAAATACAAGGTATAATTATTGAAGGAAGATAAAAGCATTGTTATTTTCAGGTGACCTAATTAAATACTTAGAAAATCCAAAAGAACCAAATGAAAAACTGTTGCAATTAAAAGATAGATTACTTAAGTTATGGCCACAAGCTAATTATATACAACAATGGCAGATAAAAGACATAATGGGAAATGACTCCATTCCCAATAGTAACAAAAACAAAATCATGAAACACCTAGAAGTAACCCCAACAAGTAGTATGTACAACCTAATGAATAAACTATAAATCATTACCAAGAAGATTTTATAAATATATCCCAGTGTGGGGCTATAGCACGCTATGTCCTAAAATTGCAAATATAACAGTTTTCTCCCAAATCAACTTCAGCTTCAATGCCATTCATGTCAAAATCCTAAGGTATTTCAGTAGTTTGTTTGTTGCTTTGTTGGAGTTTATTGGAATTTAAATATCAGAGAATAAATGTTTTTACTTCAAATTTCTACATAAATGTAAGAGATGAAGATTACCATCTTCTTCATTAGAATAAGGTATTTTTACACCAAGTTTCAAGGATAACATTATCACCAAATAAAATGCATTAGGTTTCTAACGTGGAAGATACATTGCTCACTGAGGGTAGGGACTCCTAAGAGGTATCAGAAGAGACTGAAGCCTCAGAGAAAACCCAGGATCCTGGAGGAGGCCAGCTCATAACCTTCCCAGGGCCTATCATGTTCTTGGTACTTGGACCATGTTGTATTCATTGGAAATCTGTAACAGAAATTTAATTTTCTTCATTTTATGGATGACTTTGTTGAGACACAAAGAGATTTGGTAATTTACCAAGTGTTTTCAAATCACAAATAAAAGGTACAGGTGGATTTCTTTCAAACTAGAGAAGCGGCACATCCCAGTAAGTCAACAGGAGCACTTCCTCGCTGGGAGCGAGCTCAGTATGGAATGCTGACTCTCACATACTGCCTTCTTCTCAAGAGCCCCATGCATTGTATTTCAGGACAGGGATCCTTGGCTGGCCCATTCAGAGTCAGGGTTGGGGTCAGGGGTGAGGCTTGGGATGGAGTTTAAGCTAGGTTTAGGATTAGGTTGAAGTTAGGGTTACGATTAGCATGGCAGTTGAAGCTGCATTTAGTGTAGGGCTAAGGTTTGGGTCCAACGTAGTTTTAGGCTTAGGTTTAGGGTAAGTAAAGGCTGGGGAGAGGGTTAAAAGAAAGTTCAAAGTCCGGAAAAACTTCTGAGAATAAGTGACAATTACTGCTGAATTTTGAAGGCTGATGAGTTATATGAATTTTGCCTTGGGGGTAGTGGACCCCAAGTGGCCTTGTGGGTAGAGGAAAAACAACACACACAATCCCACATGAGGGAAACAAACCTGGGCATTGCAAGAGTGGTTCATTCAGTGTGGCCAGCATGAGGCACACTGCGGGAGTGAGAGGCCTGAGAGATTTGCATTGGCATGCACCTGAAGGTGGTTTGTAAGTGCTGAGGAATCCTTTTAAATTTTTAAAGGGGAAAGTGACATGATAAGATTTATGTTTTGAACAATTGCTCTGGCTGCTCTGTGGAGGGTGGATGGAAAGGAGCTAAGACTGTGGGCACAGAGGCCAGTTGGACACCTCACATCCCCTCTCTGACTGACCTCACGTCCAGCTACAATTCTCACTCACTACTCTGCACAGCCATACCACCCTCCTTGTTATTCTGTCATCAGGACAAGTACACACTTGCCTCAGGGCCTTTGCACTTGCTTTTCCCTCTGCCCAGAATGTTTTTCCTCCAGATAGCCACTGAATGTGTTTCCTTAGTTCTTTGAGATTTCTGCTCAAATGCCATGTGACATGTGCCTTCCCTGACCACCCTAGCTAGATTAGCTCTACTGCACATACAAAAACATACTTCCTTTCCTCCTTACCAATTTTATTTTTCTTCCTCACGTTTTTCACCATTTATTTAGTGTCTGTCTATCCCTACTAAAATAAAAGCTTTAGAAAATCAGGAACATAATCTGCTTGACTGCTACATCTCTTATGTCTAGAAAAGAGCTTGGAACACAGTAGATGTTTAATAAATATTTGTAGAATAAATGAATTTTGTAAATGTTTATTGACCGATTATGATATGCCAGTTACCTTCTAGTAGGGGACACAGACAAGAGAACAGACCATTACAGTTCAATGCACAGGATACTGAAAAAGAAGCCAAAAACCCAGTCTGGGGACTATCAGAGAACACTTAAGAAGAGAGGGATGTGAGATGAGTCATGAAGACCAAACAGAAATTCACCAGACAGAAGTGGGAACATGGTAGAGAAGAAAACAAAACCTGTAGAAGCATCAAGATGAAAGAAGAGTGGAAAAAGCATCCAATGTGATTAGAGCAAGAGTTCAAGGACTTGGCAAGAGATAGCTGATGGGGTAGTTAGAGGATAGAGAATGTTAAGGAAATACTCTTCATTTTCAATTGGTATTTAACGAGTGGAAGTTTCATTGGAAGTTTCGGGGCTCCATCCCCCTGTACTCTTCAGTCTTTAAACCAACCAGTCAATTTTAAGGTCTCTAAGGAGACTGCTGTGAAAAGAAACAAAGGGTTGAATAGTTTCTTTAAATGAACCTTCTTCCCCACCCACCCGTCCTGTCCCGTTGAAAATGCACTTGCTTTGCAAGTTCAACCCTTAAAGCGTTGACTTCTCTTTTCTAAAAAGAAGGGCACACTCCAGGCTTGGAAAGGGTAAAATCTGGAGAACTTTAATATTATTTATAGACCTTTGGCCTTTCCTGAACCAAATTGTTCCCTATGGTTGATCTTCTGGGCACTCATCAAATCTACAAATATATCTGTCAATCAGTATTTTTGGAGAAGTGGTGGTGTACTTGACTTTACTTTCTAGTTAGCTGACAGTTGACCCTTTTGGTTCCCACTCTGGGGGCTAAGATTTCTTCTAAAATATAATAGCATACTTTTCTGCCTCAACAGAACATTATGCTGAATCTTTATTTAATGCCTGAGGATTTACAGAGCTCACAGGCATTGTTCCAAACATAAGTTTATGACTTTAAATTTAGAAACATTGTTCCAAACATAAATTCATGACTTTAAATTTAGAGGAATTTTGCATTGATTGAGCACTATACTCTGTGCCAGGCACTGACCTGACATGTACAAACACATGGACCTACACTCTTTCAAACATAGGTATGGTAATCCCCATTTTCCAAACAAAAGAACTGAGGCTTCAAAGAGTTAATAAATTGTTCCATGTCATAAAACTACTCCAACATGGTCCCAAATCCCATGGTCTTTCTTTTGAACCTGAACTGGGGACTAACCCCCTAAAAGTGGTTCAAAAACAGGGTGTTATCAGCACACCTGATAGTTGGGGATTTCCTTCAACAAAGACCCTGAGGCCCCGGATTCAGACAAGGCAGGAGCAAGCAGGCATGCTTTGAAATGTCTTCCCTGTTCATTTTGATATACCAAGTAACACTTTTGAAAAAAACTCTGATTTCAATTTCTGTCCATATGGCTGCCTATTATCCTATTATAATAATTAGAAAGCAAGAGAAAATTGCACATTTCCACTTAATTTAGTTCAGAATAATAAGGTGTTTATTTTGCTTTTGAATGAATTCTCTTGTTACAACAGGTCCTGTGGATTAAATGGAGTCTGCAATAAGCTAACTTGAAATAAGATTCACAAATATGAATTTAAACTACAACAATCTCTGTAAAACTTATGACAAGCATTGTAATCTCTCATCTACTTAGGCTGATGATCTAACTCTTCTCTACCCCCCACTATGCTATGCTTTATGTGCTATGATACAGTGGTGGACTAAGTGATCATTCACTTCTTCCTTCCCTCCTTCATTCATGTATTGAGTGCCTGTGATGATGGGCTTTGGTATCAGTGAGGACTATAGATCTCTTTACCACCACATCATCCTCCTTTCCGAATACTGTTCTTTCCCTTTACCCTTGTCTGCAAGGACTTGAGAACGTGCCATACCTCTCCTGACCATCAGAGTTCTGAGTTGAAGGTGCCCAAAACTCCCCTCCTAAAAATTGGGCGATTACTCTATTTGACCTTCTTGTCTCCCTACCTCTTTCATTTTGAGTCCCATGGCAGTAAAAACTAAATAATCTGCCATTTTAGCTTGTTCATGTTATTTTCTCACTCATCACACACAGGTGTGGTAGACAGTCACCTACACACTATAATCTGAGGTGCAGAATCTAAATTCTTTCTATTTCAAGATATCACATGGCTGAAATGCCATGAATGGGCCCATGTATCCCATGTGAGTGAATTAGTTTACCAGATCGTCAACCTTCTTTCTTGGGTCCCAGTAGAGTCCCAGGGTTGACTGAGCATGTGTGAATGTTTGGGTTGGTTCACTCATTTCCCACTCATCAGGGAAGAAAAGAGAAGACTAAAAGAAAAAGGAAGGGCTTCCCTGGTGGCGCAGTGGTTGGGAGTCCGCCTGCCGATGCAGCGGATACGGGTTCGTGACCCGGTCCGGGAAGATCCCACATGCCGCGGAGTGGCTGGGCACGTGAGCCATGGCCGCTGAGCCTGCGCGTCTGGAGCCTGTGCTCCGCAATGGGAGAGGCCACAACAGTGAGAGGCCCGCGTACCGCAAAAAAAAAAAAAAAAAAAAAAAAAGGAAGAAGTAATTGGAAAACAGAGATATATGGCTCCAAATTAACTATTTCATATTTCAAAGACCCACCCATAGATTCTGTTATCTAAAGCACTTTAAATATTACAGAATATTGTTCTTGTCTCCCAGTCCCTGGTACATGTGTTAGGTAACCAGCCAGCACCTTTCAAATCTGGTGCCTGCTAACATTTTGCCACTAACTTATAAAAATCCCTTCCCCAATTCCTGTGTTACTGTGGTACCTCAGGACATGATGGAGGCTGTCTACCGGCGAAGCTACAGAGAGCAACTTTATAATCACTTCCAACTGGATGAGAGAGAGAGAGAGAGAGAGAGAGAGAGAGAAAGAGAGCGAGCCTGTCTGGGACTATTATCAATCGTGATAACAATAAAAACTGTAGCTCTTTTTGTTCTTGTCCATCCTTACAACTGTAGCGGTGATCTTTATCTGAAATTACAAACATTTTCTGTGACAATTTGCTTCCACCCAGCACATCTGGTATCTGGCCAGAAACTGTAAATTGATGCTCCCCACTCTAGTGTCTGACTTGGGGAAGGGGATGGGGGAATGGGGCGGGGAGCAGTGGAACTGTGGCTGCAGAGACAGACACTGCTGAGACATTTAAAATGCACGCTCCCCTAATAGGAAACAGAGCAGGCTGTGATAGAACGAAGGGAGAAGGGGGATGAGAGAAGCAGCTCCTTGTGAGTCAGGGCCGGGGCAGGGGGTGCAGGGGGGACGGGGGGGAGCCTTGGTGCCCAGCTACCAAAGGCTCAGGACTCAGCAGGGAGGCCTGCAAGGATGGAACAGGAGTGGGGTTGCCTGATAAGATAGCGATAGAAAACCACAAGATAAAGGAAGTCTGGCCCGGAGCAGCTAGTCTAGAAAGCAGGCAAGGAATCACCTGACACGGACAGCAAAGGGTGACAGAAGCCAGGCAACCAGAGAGCTCAGTACCAGAGGAGGGGCTGTGGGGTGCAGGGTGGCTTGGGGAGGTCAGATAGGAGTGCTGCTGCCTTGCCAGCTTCCAATCAAGATGTGCATCTTTTACTTAAGGGGAAACCACTGAGGCATTCAGCCCACCAAGCTAGTGGCTGGTTGGCTAAGATGTATTTAATCTTCCAGGTGGACGGATTCTCCAGAAGGAATTTGGCGCAGGAAGTATTGCTGTTTAAATTAAGGTGTTACTATAGAAAACGAAATCAGAAGGAATTCCAGCCCCTGCTCTCGTTACTATAGAACCTTACGCAGTTAACGAAAAGTTTTCCATACTTTCATTGTCATTCAGCAAGAACTTATGGAAAACCTATTGTGTTCGAAGCTCGTGTGGAAAGGCCAACATACTGAGGACACGTACCGAGGAACAAGACGCAGGTCCTGGTCTTAAGGAACTTCTAGCAATTTCATCATGTGTAGACTACACAAAATTTCTGCCTTGCTTCCTTCGCAGGTTTATTGTGAGAATCTTAATGGCAATAGTGGCTATGAAAGCAATGCTGTAAAATATTGAAGACAATACAAACAGGAAGAGACTAATATCATTATCCATGTATTGACTGATTTGAAGGTCTAATAATTTAGATAGGATGGATAAACAACAAGGTCCTACTGCATAGCACAGGGAACTATGTTCAGTATCCTGTGATAAACCATAATGGAAAAGAATACGAAAAGAATATATGTATAACCGAGTCACTTTGCTGTACAGCAGAAATTAAGCACGACATTGGGGGTCAACTATACTTCAATAAAATTTAAAAATAAAAAATAAAGTTCTAATAATTTAGGTCTGAGGTAACCAAAATTCAACTCTGCACCTTTGTCCTAGATTCCTACATTTTCTAGGTTCCTTAAACAATCACATGGAGCACCACTTAGCATGAAAGGAATTAGTCTACATCTTCAAAAAATCATTAGGCATCTGATTCTGAGGTCCTGTGTTGAAGCCCTCATTGTAACTAGGGAGGAACTAGCCTAAGGGCAATGTCCTTTAAGTCAACCTAGGGCAAAAGGTATTTACTTCTCTGCCTGGCACGGAAATGATGGTAAAAGCGACAGGCAGTGGTGAAAAGGAAGCACCTCTCTAACCCAGACGTTATGCTCTGTACCACAGACCCGCTCAAATTCAAAAGGTGTTCAAAACAGAGATTGGGAACTCATGGCCCTGTGTGCCAGAGGGTGGGACCTACCAGCAGGCTCAGAAACCCCACACCCTTGGGGCTATGCACCTGCCACATACTTCTCCATCCCCGGGAGCTGGCCAAGGGGCCATCAGTATCCTCACCAAGTACACTTTTACTATGACAGTGGATGCTGGGAATTTATTAAAGTCTCCTGAAAGATTAGGCCTGTCCCAAGCTTATAATTATTTTCACACTTCCAGCCCCCTGCCCACTAACCTTGATAATAGGGTTTTTAATTGTGGTAAAATATATTGGATATGTATAACAAGAAAATTATCATCTTAGCCTTTTTGAGTATACAATTCAGTGGCATTAAGTACATTCACGCTGTTGTGCAACCATCGGCACCATCTATCTCCAGAACTTTTTCATCTAAAACTTATGTGATCCAGCAGTTCCACTCCTGTTTATTCATCCAAAGAAAACAAAAGCACTTGTTCAAAAAGATACATGCAACCCAATGTTCATAGCAGCATTATTTACAATAGCCATGATATGGAAGCAACCTAAGTGTCCATCCACAGATGAATGGATAAAGAAGATGTGGTATAATATGGATGAGTAGTATATATATATATATATGTGTGTATATATATACACATATATATGTGTGTGTATATATATATACACATGCATGCATACATACATATACATATGTATACTTGAATATTACTCAGCCATAAAAAAGAATGAAACATTTCCATTTGCAACAACATGGATGGACCTGGGTTATCATGCTTAATTAAGTAAGTCAGACAGAGAAAGACAAATACTATATGTTTTCATTTATATGTGGAATCTGAAAAATAAAACAAATGAAAAATTATAACAATCCAGAAACAGACTCACAGATACAGAGGACAAATTAGTGATTACCATTGGGGAAAGGGTTTGGGGAAGGGGCAAAATAGGTGAAGGGAATTGAAAGGTTCAAACTACCAAGCATAAAATAAACAAGATACAAGGATATAATATATAGCACTAGGAATATAGTTGATATTTTATAACTTTGTATGGAATATAATCTGTAATAAATATTGAATTACTATGTTTTATACCTGAATCCAATATAATATTGCTAAGTCAACTCTACTCAATGTTTAAAAAAACCTTCAATCCCTTGGGTTTCCCTGGTGGCGCAGTGGTTGGGAGTCCGCCTGCCGATGCAGGGGATGCGGGTTCGTGCCCCGGTCCGGGAGGATCCCACATGTCGCAGAGCGGCTGGGCGCGTGAGCCATGGCCGCTGAGCCTGCGCGTCCCGAGGCTGTGCTCCGCAACGAGAGAGGCTACAGCAGTGAGAGACCCGCGTACCGCAAAAAAAAAAAAGAAAAAGAAAAAAAAAAAACCTTCAATCCCATTAAACAATAACTTCCCATTTTTCTCTTTCCCCAACCCCTGGTAACCACCACTTTACTTTCTGTTTTTATGAATTTGACTGTTCTAGGTACCTCATCTAAGTAGGATCATATATTTTTTCTTTTGTGTCTGCCCTATTTCACTGAGCATAGTGTTATCAGGGTTTATCCATGTTGTAGCATGCAACAGAATTTCCTTTCTTTCTGAGGAAAAATAATATTCCATTGCATGAATATGCCATAAGTTATCCACTTATCTGTCAATATGCATTTGGGTAGTTGTACCTTTTGGCTATTGTACATAATACTGCTATGAACATGGGTGCACAAATATCTGTTTAAGTCCCTACTTTTGATTCTTTGGGGTATATACCTAGAGGTGGAATTGCCGGATCATATGGTAATTCTGTTTTTAATTTTTTTGAGGAACCACCATAGTGTCTTCCATAGAGGCTACACCATTTTACAATCCCAACAGCAATGCACGAAGATTCCAAATTCTCCATAGCCTCACCAACACTGTTACTTTCTGGTTTTTTTGGATAATGGTCAACCTAATGTGTGTGAGTTGTTATCTCATGATTTGATTTGCATTTTCCTAATGATTAGTGACGTTGAGGACCTTTCCCTGTGTTTTCAGAGGATAGATTTTGAATGAGGACTTTGCCTCTTCAGAATTTCCACCACTCACTGCCAGCTCTTTTAAATGAGCAGAAGGTCTCCCTTGAGTTCCTCCTCTAGTTGCTAGTAGCGTGACTTTCCCTGGTGTCATCTCTCACCATGGGGCACTCTCTCTGGACCTAATCATGGTTTACTCAGGTTAACATCAATCTGTATGCATGCCATGAGTACACACAGACTAGAGAGGAAGGGGAGGCTGGCTCAGTGCCTGGGAAAACTAACCACTATTTTAAAAGTTGCCACCAATAATCCATTGACAGGTCAATGTGTTTTCAGAGAACCTAGAGTCATTTCATTTATTTATTCATTCAATAAACTTTTATTGGGCATGTACTTGGGACCAGCACTGTCCTGGCCACTAAGAAGACAAAGGCAATTATGATATAGTCCCTTAGGCTTTTGGAGGGCTTGGTGAAAGTTGACATGAGATCAATCCAGAGGAACAAAGGCAACCTCGGAGAGCCATGTGCTGTGTATAATCACCCAGCACAGCAGTTCTTCATGAAGAAATGATTTTATAAGTCACTCTTTTACCTACTACCTCAGTCTCTTCCTATTTTATTAGGTCATAGCAATCCACATAAATAATATTTTGTCCTTGGACAGTATAAGCGAGGATTAAGAGCATGGACTCTAGAGACTAATAAATCTAGTACCCAAAAGCATTTCCTGTGTGACTATGAGTAAGTGAGTTAAACTCTCTAAGCCTCTGTTTTCTCATAATTTTTAAACGGTGTGAGCTTATAGCACTTAGCACAGTGCATGCATGGTGTGTAACAGAAAGCAAAATGGTTAGCTATTATTGTTAGATAAATGAATCCTCTTATTCCTCTGTTTTCAATTTTTTTAAATTTTTGTTTCTGTTTTTGGCAGGGGAAGGGAGGAGGGAAGTCTGATTCATGTTATTTTTCTCCTATGGCTATAAGTGACCCTCCGAAAAAGAAAAAAACAAGGACTTCCTGGGCCTCCCTCGAGTGTCTCTATGTATTTCATACTGGGCAGGGTCTCATCAGGAATATAAGAACAGTCTGTCCCATAGAAATATATTTTCATAAATGTGATTTCAGCAAAAAATGAATGTTTCCCCCTTAGATACATGACCTGAAAAGCAACATGATTTTTTTTTTAATTTCTAAAACCTTTTTTTCCCAAGAATCCATTGTGTCGAATTAGAAAGGGTATGACTTTCCAGTTGTAGAAAATTGAAGCCCTACTTCAGAGGATGTGAACCTGGCAGGACGTGAATGATTCTTAAGGAAAACCCCAAGCTGGAACCAGCTTTCTGACTTGAGAGGCCCACTTTCACCAGGCAGCCTGCTCATTACCTGTGCCGACTTGGGCCTCAGGTTCCTAAGCAGTTGTACTTGGGTTAAAATTTAGCAGCTGATCTATTTACAATAGCCCAGAGATGGAAACAACCTAAGTGTCCATCATCAGATGAATGGATAAAGAAGATGTGGCACATATATAAAATGGAATATTACTCAGCCATAAAAAGAAATGAAATTGAGCTATTTGTAATGAGGTGGATGGACCTAGAGTCTGTCATACAGAGTGAAGTAAGTCAGAAAGAGAAAGATAAATACCATATGCTAACACATGTATATGGAATTTAAGAAAAAAATAAATGTCATGAAGAACCTAGGGGTAAGACAGGAATAAAGACACAGACCTACTAGAGAATGCACTTGAGGATATGGGGAGGGGAAAGGGTAACCTGTGACAAAGCGAGAGAGAGGCATGGACATATATACACTACCAAACGTAAGGTAGATAGCTAGTGGGAAGCAGCCGCATAGCACAGGGAGATCAGCTCGGTGCTTTGTGACCACCTAGAGGGGTGGGATAGGGAGGGTGGGAGGGAGATGCAAGAGGGAAGAGATATGGGAACATATGTATATGTATAACTGATTCACTTTGTTATAAAGCAGAAACTAACACCATTGTAAAGCAATTATACTCCAATAAAGATGTAAAAATAAATAAATAAATAAATTTAGCAGCTGAGAACTTAATCTGAAACTTTGCCCTGGGTAACTCTGCTGTGAAACACACCTGTCTGTGTTGGATTTAGAGTCTGGGCTGCTTCAGAAAGCTGTCCAAGTCCACTTCCCCAACCACAGCCCAGGAGTTTGTATCACAGAGGATGCTCCTTGTCAGTTTCAATTCTAAGCTGCCCAAGTTTTACTCTTGGTTATAAAAACATCCAATTCAAGAACTCACTTCCCTGGGTTGTGACTTTCATTTGTTAGTGTTCCAAGCTCTACCCAAAAGAGATACATAGAAGAAAGTTTGAGATCATTATTCTTAGCGACGACAGTTATATTTGGCAGTTTGGGGGATGAAAAGAAGTCCACGGCAGGGAAGCAAATCTTTTTCCAATGCCAGCATGAACCTTTAGAACTTTTAAGTGCTACAATTCACTTGTATTGTCACTGGAATTTTAAAAAGAGAGTGAGAGTCTCTAGGTCCGGAGATACAGGGATGTATGTATATATATAGCTGATTCACTTTGTTATACAGCAGAAACTAATAAACACACCATTGTAAAGCAATTATACTCCAATAAAGATGTTAAAAAAAAAAGAGAGTGAGAGACAGAAAGAGAGAGAAAACACCTCCCCCATAAAGACTCCAGCGCCTTGAGTTCAATCAGCTGAAGTTGGGGAACATTGTGTCTCCATTTGTAAAATGGTAATAATAATACCCACCACCTGCTTCCCAGGGCTGGTGTATGGGTTTATGTTCATTTCTGAGAGGGGCTTGAGATCCTTGAGTGAAAGGTGTGATGCACAGTATTATAATTCCCACCACAGGGTAACATATGGAGAGGGAAGGAAAGTGTATAGATACGTATGTTTCTGTTTAAACTCTGTGTGCAGTGCTGACTTTTATCTTATTTTGCCTTTAAGCTAAACGGCATGGGTCACATTCAGAGCATATGTTGTTATCATTCGCCTTTTTTAGCTCAAGAAAATTGAGTGAATAACGGGTATTGTTTTCCTATTTGCCGCAGTTAGAATGGTTGCACATTTCAAAATCTTTGACTCAACACACAGAACAGCAGATTCTCTTACTATAACGCCCAGGGTGAGGGGCTTCAGTTTGTGTCTCCCCTATTCTAACATCCATGAATGTTATAGATCCAATTTTGATTATTTAAAATTGGCAAAGTATTCCTTTACAAGTGAAAGATACTTTTCACCCTCCTTGATGAACAGAATGGACAATGAGACCATCTCACTGTCGGTTACCCATGGGCCTCTCACTCACAGCCTCCTAAATGGTATAATGTGCTTCTCAGTTTTTGCTTTTTTCCTATAATGAGCTTTTATGTTAGTGATCTTATATTTTAAATCCTTGCTGAGGACCCATCAGTGTGTTAGGACAGACGCTGCACTTCTGCGGAAAGCCTCTTTCTCAAATTGATTTTAATTAGAAACCAGGTGGTGCAAACCAAAAAGTTTGGTGGTGTTCCTTGGATGTAAGATGTGAAATGGGTTTTAAGTAACACTGTATTAGTCATGAGGCAGCAATGGAGTAATGTTGACATGACTCGAAAGTAGCATTGTTGAGTAAATGAATATGTGAGAAGCACTTGCTAAACTAAGTGAGTTTTGCAGTTGTATGCACATTTATGTAATCCTGTTTATTGATGCCTGAAACAATTTGCAAAATAGAAACAAATCCACGAAGAAGAAATATGTTTGGAATTATTTGTTTATATGACAATTAAAAAAACAAACACACAGGAATCCAACTGCCACATTTCATGCACTAAGTATACCGTATGTGGAAGCTTCCTCTCAGAAAATTCTACAGCAACCTTTACTGACTGACGCAGAACAATAAGGAACAACCTTACGTCTTTGACTTGCCTTCTTGAGTTAGTTTTGTAGACTTTTTTAGCCAAACAGAATATCAGGATATCTAGACTATTGTCCTTTGTGTTTAAAAGTTGATGAAGAAAGACAATTTCTCTTAATGCAAGATGAATAAGAGTAATGACTCTGACAGAAACAAAATATACAGTTGCACATTTTCTGGGGGGCGGGGGAATCCATGTGTTTTTAAGGAAATGCATATATGCTTACAATGGGCCAGGCACTGTTCTTGAATACTTTACAAATATTAATTTGTTTAATCTTCATTACAATTTCTTGATTACTATGATGATTCCCAGTTGACAGATGAGGCAATTGAGGCACCGAGAAGTTCAGTAACTTGCTCAAAGTCACACAGCCAGTAAGCAGGAGAGCCAGGATTCAAAGGCAGTCAGTCTAGCTCCAGGATCCATGCTTGAACTTCCACACTGCTGCCTCTCCACAGAGTAAAACCTCTATGTTTTAGGGATTTTTTTTTTTTTTTAAGCAGTACACGGGCCTCTCACTGTTGTGGCCTCTCCCATTGCGGAGCACAGGCTCCGGATGCGCAGGCTCAGCGGCCACGGCTCACGGGCCCAGCTGCTACGCGGCATGTGGGATCCTCCCGGACCGGGGCACGAACCCGTGCCCCCCGCATCGGCAGGCAGACTCTCAATCACTGCGCCACCAGGGAAGCCCTAGGGATTTTTTTTTTTAAGAAGATTCAGGTTCCCCATTTAATTTGTCATCTAGACAACAGCATTTTATTTGTGGAGGTCAGATGCTCACGTAGTCTGCCTCTGGGCCTGCTGGCTGTCCGTGGACCCAAGGGACTCTCCCTCTCACACCCATTTCTCCGGGCCTCTGCTTTTGTGGGCAAACACTTGTTGCTGTCTGACTCACTTAAGAAGTACATGCAGCCTCCGCCCCGCCAGCTGTGATCCCAGGCTGGATCACTTCTCCAGATTTGAGGTTAATCAACTGCAAATTCCATTAGCTTCATACAGAGTGAAAATAAAGAACAGACGGCTTCACATGGGAGCCTGAAGTCAGGTGCGGCTCCTCCAGGCTGGCCGGCAGGTATTCATTTCTTCCCCAGCCTCAAAGGAACATAGCCTTCCATAAGAAGACAGATCAAAGAAGGGCTGTTCCAGAATGCCTCTGCTACTGGAATGGCTCTCAGAGAGTCCCCCCACGTACACAACTGACTCCCTTTTTTTCTGGAAAGAGATTGAAGTTGAAACTCTGGTTCATTATATTCCTGCTTTTGTGAGAGCGTTTCCTAGGCGCCCTGGGGGGTATGTTGCTGTGGTGGGTATGTGATGCTGACAACTGACTTCTCTGCCCACTAGACACGGTGGCCAAAGGGTTAGGTTCAAAAAGACTGCCATAACTTTGAGGTGGTCCTTACTTGAGGCTGTAAGCTTCTTTTCATATGTCCTGATGTAGACTGGCTTGAAAACACAAAATAAAAGCCGTTTTCCCAAAGATCGCTGATGTTTTTCAAAGAAGAACAAAAGTGAACTTGCTAGGACATATTCAAATACAAGCTGTTAGTTTCTCATTAATCTAAGTTGACCAAACAAAAGCTTTGCTGGGGAATAAAAGAAGTATTATATGACAGTGTTGAGTAAGTTAGCAATTTCCTTAAAAACGCATAGTTCTATTAGGCTCCTTGTGGGAAGATTCCCCGTGATCAGGTGAGAGTTCAATTTCTGTTTGACGTTTTAAATGCCATATGGTCCTTGTCTACACGCTTCTCACTTTCCCTGAATCCCTGCCCCACGCCACTGGCTGGGTAACTGGTTTGCTTTCAGAATTTTCCCGTGTTTAATTACTGACCCCAGATTAAGGAAAATATTGTCACCATTAAAACAGAAGAAAAACGCAATAACCGCATTGTCGGGAACTTATAAGCTAACTAACCCTGATCACAAATGGCCCCTTTCTAATCATAGTTTGTGGAGGAATGAAAGATGCAATTGTCTGGAAAGGATGAATATGGGATCCATGCTGGCTCGGGGGTCAAAGGTCATCGCATGCAAAGGTCCCTTTCTCTCTGGCACCGCTCCCTTTGTATAGCATAGCTTGGCAGCTATCTCCTTGCACTTCGGCTACCTGCCAGTGCAGCTGGTACTGTGTCTGGTGCAGACAACAAAGCGTCACTCAGCAACCAGCAGCTCTGCATGGGGCCGCTTTTCTCAGATGACAAAGAAAGATGGGCTATACATTCTACCATCGCTGCCCATTAAAAGGACTCTTAAATTGCATTACTACAAGTTATTGTTAATTATGTAGTAGTCACTGGAGCTGGGGGAGCTTTCTGGGGAGGGTGGTGAGGCTATATGCCGGGGGAAGAAGGAAGTGGGGGAGGGGTGACTGGAAAGAAGGGGTATGGAGGGGTGGGAGGGAAAAACCACTCATCAAACCCTAGCGGCATGAATAGGGTGAGCCCTTGGTCCTGACGCCTGGCTCGGAAGGTTAGTAACGTTGCTGAGGAAGAAGGAATCAATCGGCGGAAAGAATCTCTGATACAGGCAGTTTGGAAATTGTCCTGCCCACCCTCCATTCAAAAAGCCGCATCCGAGGTTTCCAGCGTTTTCATTTAAGAATAA
This sequence comes from Aethalodelphis obliquidens, assembly GCF_003676395.1. Classification (NCBI taxonomy): domain Eukaryota; kingdom Metazoa; phylum Chordata; class Mammalia; order Artiodactyla; family Delphinidae; genus Aethalodelphis; species Aethalodelphis obliquidens. The sequence goes on along the minus strand of NW_020837953.1, from coordinate 1,211,687 downwards.
TTTTAAGCAATTTATCACTTGGCTGTAATGCATTCGCTCTGGGCTGAAATCAATAAGTCCTGCAATGTGGAGATAAGGCCCGTTTGAAGGTTGGGGAAGGAGGACCAGAGGTTGCCTATTGTCAAATAGCCAGAAAATTAAAATTAAAGTGATATGTTTACCCCATTTGGCCATCTGGGGTAGAAACACTTGCTCCACTGGCGTTGCCCAGGTTTTTTTGAGGGTGGATTCTTGGAGGCATTTTTCTTGCAAGGGTCCAGTTCCACCCACACCGTTTTAGAAATCAAATCAATATATACACGTGCCCCCAAACTAGGAAAAGCCTCTCACTGTTTCTGTTGAATTCCTTTGTAACACATCGAGTGGGCATTTGTTTTCTCTCGCACTGTCTTTCTAATGCTTCCTAAGTCAGTGACTGAGGTTTTGAGATCTGGGAATTCATCTGCATATCCCTCCCCAAGGAATAAAAACACACACACATTTTCTAAAAAGGTTGAACATGGGGCTTTATCCGTCTTCTTTGGCTTATTTTGAGGTTTTTGGCCACTGAAGTGAGATGCTGCTGCTCTCGAAACGTCTGGCAAGTTTTCCATGATGTGTACTAAACGCTAGCAGGGAGAGGATCCCAATTTGATGTAACTGCATTGCAGCAACACAGCAGCACTACTTCTCACTCCTCCCCCATCCCCTACACTTCTCCCTCACCACCGCCCCTGCCCCCCAGCCCCCTCCTGCCAATCCTCTTCAGATTAAAAGAAAATCCAAGGGAAACAGGACACAATGGGGGCAGATGAAAGTCCACAGTCTTTAGTTTCTATCTTTCCTTCTTGTGTCTAATTTTCCGCTTCTTGGTTGTTCTGATCTCAGCTATTTGCAATAGTTATATATAATTTAACGTTATACAAAAGTATTGTCATATCAAACATAGTGAAATGGATTCCAAAAACACCATCTGGTATTTGGGAATGCACTGTGAGTTGGGAACGTGAGAAGAGATATTCTTTGCCACTTTGCTTGGGACCCAGCCATTAGCAGTGTAATTGCCAAGAAAAGGTGACAGGCTCCAGGCTTAAAACAAGTGGGTTCCTCCCCCCACTCTCGCCTATTAACTCTTGTGAGTCCTAAACCGTAATAAAAAGGACTCTGAGGACAGAGCAATTTAGAACAAACAAACAAAAAACAGAACCAGAAGAAGAAAAAGGACTGTGGAATCTGATTTTTAAAAATAGAACAACAAAAATACCCACTGCATTATTGTTATTGTTGTTTTATGAAGACTACAAAATCAGAAGAAATAAAATGAGTCAGATACAGGGGGTGGGGACCGGGGATGGGTTAATTGTGCTTTAAAGTTCTGGGATTTTTCAGTGGATTTGCATGATGAGAGTTTTAGTCCACAGCTTGTTTCAAAATCCTCATTAGTTTCCTCTAATCCACCTAAAATTATAAGACCTAGATTGTGAAGGTCGTCTGTGATGATTCAAACCTATTTAATTTCATGGAGGTTGGCACCCATTTCTCTATAGGAAAAAGAAAATGAATAGCTTGGAATTGTCTTCTGTGTCTACAGTTTCAGACACGGCCACAGGAGAGAAACAAAGAAATGCAGACTGCACACTTTTATAGACCTGTACTTTGTTTCACCAATTTGAGAAGAGAGCAGTTAAAAATAAATAAATAAAGCATTCCTGAGTAACAGGGAAAGGGAGTTATCCTACCGGATGGAAATTAGAGAGAGGACTTCTTAGCAGGAGATAAAAATAAGGGAACAGCAGGAAAAAAGAAAAAAAAAAAAAAACCCACTTAAACTTCTCCTAGCTATGTTCAATCTGGCATTCACAACCTGGGTCTGTCTCTGTTTCCAACTACAAAAATAGTTTACAAGGGTCACAGTCTTTTTTTTTTTTTTTCCACACAGTGTGTCAGAAGTTGGGATGTGCGACCCAGAACTGCCATTCCATTACACAGAATAAAATGATATCTGGTGGGTGGATGGAGAGCCTGCCAAAGAAGACACAGTGAAAGCTAACCCTCTCAGTCTAGCTCCTGTTTTTAAATATTTATATCTCTGGCAGACTTTTTTGGGGTAGAGGAAACTGAAAGCTCTTTTGCTATCTGTCATTTCACCCAGGCAGAGGAGAGAGTCTCACCACTTGATTTTCCTAGAGTTTGGCACCAGGAACAGGCGATGGCATTTCTTCGGGGCGGTGAATTTCTCTTTGTGGAAAAACCGGCCTGGACCAAGGATTTTTACAAGCGCCAACAGCCGCTTTCCATACCCGCCTGGGGCAGGGCCAAGTTCCCATTAGCACTGCTGTTACAGCTTGGGCCGGGCCTGCCTTGCAATCAGTCAATGCTGCCTTCGTCAGGGCTTCTTAGGAAACCTAGGAGGGAAGCTGGCCTGGGCCTTGGGTGTAGGCAGTGGAGAGCGCTAGAAACGGGCACTCTGGCTCCCCAGCTGGCCTCAAGCGTGGACTCTCTTCATGATCATCAGTTTCCCTCTTCCCACCCCCATACCCTGATTTCCCTCTCCAAGGGATCAGGCACATTGCCTGCTGCTTCTCTTCTGTCCTAATGTCACCTCTGCCACCTCCATCAGTTCAGGGCCCGGAATCCTCCACGAGTCTTGTAATACTGTGCGGCAACTTTGCAGTGTGCGTAGCAAGGGGTAAGCCAGTGGTCTCTAGAACCAGATAGTCCTGCATCTTAATCATGGCTCCACCACCTGCTAGCTGTGGCATGTGACATGGCCTGTGCCACAAAACAGAGCAGCTCATTTCCAACAGGAATGTTGCATGGAGTCCATGAGACAGTTTGTAAAGGATCTCGACTGGTCGCCTAGGGAACAGCCAGTATCCTAAGGTTATTGTTAACATAACCAAGAAATGCATATGGTTCCATCAGGAAGCTTTTAATACATCCCTTTTTTGTACCAAGTGTTAAGTGTTCCGAATGCAAAGACAGAAAAGACAGCCTACACTCAGCGAGGTCTCCAACAGAAGAGACTGGTTCATTAACTACAAGTTAATCTCCAGTAGTTATGAGATTTTTCTACGGCATCTTTTGGCAATAACAATGACCACAATCGTGATAATACTGGCCATCTACTCAACCTTTGCCGTGTATCAGCCACTTTACATATATGAGCTCATTTCATCCTTTAGGTCTATACTCTTAACCATGATTGCAAAAAAGAAAAGCTGGGGAATTGGAAAAACTAAGTCCCCTGTATGGGAACACACAGCTGGTGATATGTAAGCATCAACGAAAAGCAGGAATAAGATCCTCTTGTTTTGTTGATGGAAGAAGTGACCTTCATTCAAGAGTCTAAGAGTCTATTCCAATTCTGATGGTGACTAGCCCGTAATTTGTTTCAGACAAAGGCCGAATGAGCCATAGGGGCCATACAAATTATTTATTCACCAAATATTTTTAAGCATCTACTCTAGGATTTGGATGTTCTGGTGGAAACAAAAATAATTCAACACAAATTCTTCCCTCAAGGAGAATAAAATCCAGGAAAGTAAAGAAGCCCTGTTTATAAGAAACTGTGATACGCAGTAAAAGAGTGGTATGTTCCATTATGGGGTTTCAGGAGATGGTACATCTGAACTCTATCAACTCCTGCTAGGACTGCACCGGAATAGACTATCAGGAAGAGTTTGAGCTCAGGTGACAATGAACGTGCAAAAATGATGAGGAAATGTGCTCTAGGTGGAGAGAAACATATGAGCAGAGGCCCAGAGGCAGGAATGGGTCAGATGTGTGCTGATAAAGAGTTCAAGGAAATAGACCCAGGAAAAGCTTTTTTTTTTTTTTCCTAGCCACTCCTCGTGGCTTGCGGGCCCTCAGTAGTGAAAGCACAGAGTCCTACCTAACCACTGGACCATCAGGGAATTCCCAGGAAAAGCTTTTGAAGACACAAACTGGGATAGTCAGGACTGAGAGGGGAAGATAAATGTCAGAAGAAGTGGTACCTTGCCAAATTTTATGCACAGATGTGCTGCTTAAGAAATATTCCTTGATGAGGACCACATATGCTGTTACTTAATAAATATTCCGGATGAGGGAAACATGTGCTTAGCTGATGGGGAAAAAACAACAAACTATCACCCAGGGCTCAGTTTTTCTACTGGCTCCCAGGAAACCATTCATTCATGTAAGCAACCAAACATTTATTAAGCAGGTACCCTGCCCCAGACTAGGCACTAAAAATACGAAGATGTACAGAATATGGTCTTTTCCTTTGAGGCATCCACAATCCAGGGGCAGAGGCAAGCATGTAAGGTAACAACTCTAAAATGGTGTCCTGGGCAGTGCAACATTGCAAAGTAAGAGCCCTGGGAGCCTGGAGGTGCTTAACATTGCCTGAGGCAGTGAGGGAAAGCTTTACAGAAGAGGTAAGATTAGGGTTCAGGGTTGAAATTCATACTCTTCCTTCAAGGGAAAGCACTATGCGAATCTAAAAAGCACTGCAGATGTTACCTGTCATTTTCTTATTCTTTTTCACCGCCACAACTTTGAGGTTAAGTCAGCCCAAGAGGAAATGGAGACTTTATTTTTAGAGCTGGAGGAACATCTTAAAGATCATATGGTCCACTGGCTTTTAGAATGAATGAGTGTATGTCTCTATGTATGTATATGTGAATGCAAATATTGCTATTATATTGACAAATATTGTCTTATAATTCCAAAATGATATGATTTACTTCAAGTTCCACCAAAAAGAGCAATGAGTTTATTCAGATTCACCCCAACATTTGATTTTGAAGTGATAGATGATATTTGCTCTCATAACCTCAGTAGCATCTTTATTTCAGTATTTTGTTTTGAATATCTGGCCTTATGAAAATTCTGATTTAACTGATAAGTAGTCAAAGTGGTAACATCTGTGCGCTTTTTGTTTGTTTGTTTTTTGTAAACAGTTTGATTAACAATCTCAAGATACTCTTCATTTAATCTGGGCCAGAAATCTGAAGGCAAAGTAGCAAGACATTCAGTTTCATAGTTGAATCAGTAACAACACTTAACGATGGTTCTCTATCTTTGACATAAATATGAAAATCAGACATAAAGAACCCAAAATTTACACTAACACTAAAGTTGTCTATAAAATGTTTCATGGAGATCAGCACATCTCACATTCACAAGTTTCTGAATTAAAATATTACACCTTGATAAAAAGATTGGCCAAAGCAGCTGATTAGATATTTGCTTGGCATTTATTTGTGGTACCTGTGACTCACTCATACAATTTTAGGTTAAAAGTCTGAATTCCAAAAAGATTATTTCTAATCAATGACATATTGACAAGAAATTAGAATGTGTACAGACTTATTTTTTAACATCAAGGGGATTCTACAGGTAGTGGAATTATTAGCCATTTACACTTTATCTGTCTTTTTCTGTTAAAATTTTGATGGGAATTATTTTTTAAGTAAAATTAAATATATTCACAGAGATTATTGAAGTTTTCTTCCGAGCCTATGTAAAAATTAGTAACCTATCAGCTCAAATAATTATGTTGGCAGTCTCCAATATAAATATAAGATACAAACACACAGACTTGAGTATATTCATGGACTTTTATTTCAATTTTCAAAGTAGATAAAAATATGTTACAAAATGAAATTTGTGTCTTATACTACCACAACAAAACAAGTTAGTTCCATAAAAACAGTTTGAAAACCATTGATCAACCTAGATTTTCCCAATGGATCATAAGCAAGATAATTTTAGGTGGTATACCAACATTTTTTATGTTGATGATTTTTATGTTAATGATGTATTTGTTTAAATGTGTATTAAATATTGGCTCTTCCACTTTCTATCATGATATACATTTTATTTTACTCTGAAGTGACTTATAAAATTAAAGAGAGTGAGTTAACTTAAAAATATTTAGTAACTAATAGCACAGGTGAGCATAGAAAAAATTGTAAAGATAATAGATAAATCACTGCAGTTTGGCAAAACCTAATCTAATACAACCCACTTGCTAATACAAGTGGAGAGATGAGGAACCAAAAAGTTATCCTTTGGCAAATGAGGACTTGCCCCCATTTATCCTCATTCCTAATTCAGGAAGACTATCTTTTTCATGCAACAAAGGCAAGATCTGCACGCTCAGCCCTCAGGTCTGATGACTTTGTCATGTAACAGGTGCGGCAAACCAAAAATTAAATTGACAATCTAAAGGTAAGCCGAAGCCAAATGTCTTTTTTTTTTTTTTCCAAATGTCTTTTAAGTACAATTTCTTAGTGCTTCCCTGAGTGCATCTGTATATTTTCGGTTGTTAAGTATGGAAAACAGGCTTAAAATATAAATATTATATAAATGTTTTATATATATATAAATATAAATTATAAATGGCTCTTATGATTGAAAACCCCAAAGATGGGGACTTCCATGGTGGTCCAGCGGTAAAGAATCCACCTTCCAATGCAGGGGACATGGGTTCGATTCCTGATCGGGGACCTAGGATCCCACATGCTGCAGGGCAACTAAGCTCACGTGTCTCAACAAGAGAGCCCGCATGCCACTAACTACAGAGGCCACGCATTCTGGACCCCACGCCCCACAACTAGAGAAGAGAAAACCCACACACCACAACTAGAGAGAAGCCCGCGTGCCACAGTGAAGAGCCCACGTGCTGCAACTAAGACCCGACGCAGCCAAATAAATAAATAAATAACCCCAAAGATAGTATTGTCTGCAGTCATGGCTTGATCACAGTCACCCACTTTCTCCATTCTGCCTGTCTTGGAATCGAATCCTAACGCAGGAATCTTTCCAAGTTACTTCCCCATTCATATCTAGCAAGAAAGAGTCCCAGCATTCCCAAGAAAAATTGAAGAGTCACTCTTTAGATCCATGTAGGCCCTATGGCCCATCCTTAACCCAAAATTGTGGTCAGAGGATGGAAGACACTGCTTGAATTAACTCAGTCATGTGTTCCACACCTAAGGTGCAATCTGGAACCACTAGGCTCTCTCATAGGCTATTAGAAGCTGTAAGGATTGGAGACAGGTGAGAAGGAAGACTGGCAAGGCAGCCACAAATACCCACTGCAGTGAAGAAAAGGCAATAATATTGCTGTAACAGAAGTCTTTAGGTTTGATCTGGGAAAGACTCTGGATACTTCCAAGGATATGTCACATTCTTCAGGGGTATTTAGGAAGTGTTCATATGTGAGGGGAAAAAAGCGGTGTACCACCAGCCACCTCGGGCATGCGTTCATGGTTAAGGTCCACAAGGATATCTGTGTGAATGTCTCCTTGTTTAATACCACTTTGGGGATATATTTCCCCACTACATTCCAGGCTGGGCCAATGCCCTACTTAAGAATGTACTTACTGGTGGCTCTTTTTAATGGGAGGGTAGTGGTACAAAGATAATCCAGTCTGGAAGCCAAAAAGAAAAAAAAAAAAAGGAAGCCATAGTTTCGCTATTTGGAGTTGAGGTTTGAGGTAGAGGGAAGTTAAATGACTCTGAGAGGAAAAGAGTTGCCTTCCAATGAAGATGCTGGCTCCCCTCCTAGTTTTCCTATTTGTTTAGGCTTCCCACAAAGCACACACTTTAGCTCCCTACTAACCCTGAGAAAACAAGCTACCCCAAGAGTAGACTTTCTGCAGTTGAAATTTTCACCCATGGAAATAAGGCTGTATTCTAACAGTAGTCAAAAGGATGCAGTTGAATGTCATCCAATGCTTAGGCCAGTGGAGAAGGATTTGAGGAAGTACTGGATCTTTTCTAAAGCCTCTTGATGACATAACACGTCAGTGGCTGCTTCTGACATTTATAATTGGAAGATTGAGAAGCACATCAATGAAAATGCATGGAGCAGGGGCCATTCACTTAAATGACTTCCTCTAACCTTCACATCAAGCCTGTAAGGCTTATTTACCCCATTTCACAGATAAATAAACAGAGGCTCAATGAAACGAGATGAACGCTTCCCTACGGCCCTGACAGCAGGCTGTGGCGTGACCTTGAGCCAGTGCCTTCTTTCTCAGAATCCCAGCTCCACTGTGAAATGAGGCCCTTGGCCCTAGAAATGCCTTCCCAGCCACCTCCGGTCTCTCAGGCCTCAGTCTGTTTGTGCTAAGCCCTCCTCTTCCAGTCTGTGAGGTCCAAATCCTGGGCAGATGTCTCTCACCATATGCCGGGGGTGATTTAACAAGGCCAAATGGGCAGCCCCGTGGTTAGAGGCGCTCTCCATTACATACACGCAGGGCGCTACCGCCCGCCTGGCTGTCCTGGCCCTGCCCGCTCTTTCTCCCCTTCTCCCAGGCAGCAGCCTGCAACTGCAGATGCCAGGCAGCGGAAGATATTTTTAAAGCTACAGCATCTGGCTCCTTGGCAGCCTCCACCAAGGGGTGGAGGAGTTGCCTCTGGGCACTTCACATGGTTTGGCATCTGATCCATTGTCTGGGCTGCCTTTTAGAGCAAGGTTTTTAATTGTAAGGTGAGGGTGGGGGAGGGGTGGGAGGGTTCCCCTGAAGCCAACTTTTGATTATGACCTGGGTCGCCCTTCTCAGTGACATCAGTATGTCTCTGGATCTTTCGTGGTGGGTTTTTTTTTTTTCTTTTTTTCCTTTAAAAAACAGAAGTGATGAAAGAATGAAAGAAACACTTCCCCTCCACCAGAGTGGATTTGAATAGAAAGCTGCTCAGTAGCTGTGCAGCTGCCCAAACTTTGCCCACTGTGTCCACATTCTGACTAGCTCAGAACACCGCTTTCTTGGCATGCAAACTTCCCTCAGGCTTGACTATTCCTCAAATGTCTCCCCAGGGAGGAGGGGGATTTCTTTTCTCTCTCTCTCTCTTTTATTTTTTATTTTTTCCCTATTTTTGCAAAAGACTCTGAAGCTTCCTGTCTTTATCTAAATAGCTATTCCAAAAAAAGGAGAAAAAAAAAAAAAGACACTGACACTTAATTCTCCCTGGCAAGCCGTATTAAGTTTTTTCTTTTTCTTAGAAAGGTACATTACAGGGAACACCAGCTCCCCCAGCCTGGAAACTCGGGCTTGGGGACTTGGCCATGTTTCAGAACACCAGTTTGAAGATGACTTCGAGTGAGGATTTCAGGCCTGGTGACAAGAAAATTATCTCAGTTGGGACAACAGGCTCCTGTGTCACAGGGCTGGGCAAGGCACCAACCTGCCTCTCACCCATGACTTGCGAAAGCACTGAGTGTGGACTTTTCTCCAGCCAGCAGGCACAGGAAGTCCACAGGCAGTGGCTACCAGTGGGTAGGGGTGCCAGTGGGAAGGAATGACCACTGGGGGCCCAGCCTGGCTGGCCAGAGTGTTGTATTTAAGTAGTTATTGGACATGCTTGTCTCCTGGCCTCATTCGGCTGCACTGATACAAGACCCAGGAAATCGTTAACCCTCACCAAACAGGAGTCAGCAGCTGACATGGATAACTGAGGGGGAGCGGAGATGGGGGCTGCATTTCCTTCCCCTTTACTCAAGGGGAAGGTGGCAGAATTCTCATCAGAGGAGTAACAGGGAAATTGCTAACACTTACTGAACACTTAGATGCTGTACAGTTCCAAGTGCTTTATGCTTGGTAGCCTAGTTAATCCTCCCCACAGCCCCATGAAATAGTTTTTACTACCCTCTCTTTACTGGTGAGGGAATCGGGCACTGACAGGTGAAGTAAGTTATCCAAGATCACCAAGCTAATATGTGATGGATTTAAACCCCAATGCTCTAGCTCCAGAACCCACAATCTTGACCATAAAATAAAGACTGATACAAATAAAGAATGACTTGAGTTTTGACTCGACATGGAAGACCAAATTCAATTGTGAGCTCTTGGTTCTTTTTGGTCAGTCTTATTTGGAATGAAAAGGGATTTATGAAGGGTGTTGTAGGCAAAAAGTGGGATTGATTCAAAATATACAGCCACTCCTAGCATTTTCGCTGAAAGTCTATCTTCCTTCTTACCCATCTTGGCCAGAGGGTTTGATGTCAGACTGGCCAGCAGGAAGGACCTTAATAAAATGGGAGGTGTTTGGGCAGCAAGAGAAGCTCCACCCAGGAACAGGCATTTCAGAATTTTGAGTGGCTACAGAAAATCCAATTAAAGCAGAGGCTGCTGGAATTCATTCATTTATTCAAAGTAGTTATGGAGTATCTTCTCTGTATCGGGCATTGTTCTGGGTCCAACAGATACAGCAGTAGAGAAAGTGGATAAGGGAGTACCAGGTGAGGGAAGGGTTCAATTTAAATGAGGTGATCAGGAGAGTTGAGTCTGAAAATTTGACATTTGACTAAGATGCTGAGGAGGTCAGTGATAAGACATGTGGGTGTCTGGAGGAAGAGAGGGAACAGCCATGCAAAGAGCTAAGGTGAAGCATACCAACTGCTCAAGCAACATCAGAAAGGCCCATGTAGCTAGAACAGAGTGAGTCAGGGGACAATGGTAAGAGATGAGGTCAGAGTGGTAATGGAAGTAAGAGAGATTGTAAACATGATCTATTTAAATAAGCTTCATTCAATGAGACCTTCCCACTGTACCTGGGTAAAGAAACAAAATATGAGTGATGACATTCTCCATGAGTCAAGGAACTAACAAGCCTGAAGGTCACAGGAGAATGCAGTTGGCCCCTACCTTGGCTTAGCTCGGTTCACCAAACCTTGAGATGTGTTTCTGTATGATAAGACTAGACCACAGGAAATGAGCCTTCTATGGAGTGGGAAGATGAACTTGACAACCTCAGAGGCATACGAAAGGCTATGCTCATAAGAAGAAAATATGGAACTTCTTTATGATTTAACACCCAAAACAATGCCTGCATTGTCTACTGCAATGCCTGGAATTCCACCATGTCTAGCTCTGTGGATTCTGAAGGCAGTAAATGGAGGTGAGAGGACACCAAAGGCAAACCCTACCCATTTCAAAATACTGTCAAATATTAGAATATGTATCATCCTCTCTTAAGTTTTCTCAATTTTAAGACCTCTTTTCCAGCATCTTATAACCCTACACCCTTAGAAATGCCCATCAAGTATTATTTCACTTGGGTTTCCTAAAGTGGTTAGAGCTACTGGGCCCAAAACTCTCATATTCAAAGCTTTTTAGAAAGGTAACAAATGTCTCCTCTACATTTGCGGTTATCATCTTGGGCTAAATGTGCAACAGTCCAGCAAACCCAAGAAAAGGTACATTTTACTGAGTTTTACATCAGGGTGACAAGTCCCGCTCTGTCACTCACCAGCTGTGTGACCTCTCTGGACCTTGTCTTTTTATCCTACAATAAGAATCATAAGTCCTGCCTAGTAGAGATTTTGTGTGGTTTGGACTTAATGGCTATGAAGTACCTGACAGAAAGCAAAGCAGAGAGATTCCGTGAGGCATCTAAGAGGGCCCACTTGGTCAGTCTACCATCACTCAAAGGTGATTTTCAAGGTCCCTCTAGGGCAAGTTTCCACCTGGTGCTTTTTTCTTCCTGGTTTTCATTTATTGCTTTATTACTATGATTCTGGCAAGTACTTTAAATAAGTTATAAAATTATGATATCACTTTATAAATGAAAATTCCACAATATTTCATTTTGATGACCATTATATGATAGACAAATACTCAATATTCTATCAACACTCTCTCTTTAGTGCCCAGTAAGCTCCTCCCAGGACTCACCGTGAGTTGTGGGTCTCAGAGCTCATTAAAGGGATACAAGTGTCCACGTTGTTAGTGTGACTTACCATCTATATACATGTCAGGGATGCAAAGTATTCTGTGATGATTTTTTATAAATTCCTGGTATGAGCACCAATTTCTTTTTTCAACTATATTGTTAGGATAAAATTGTGCTTGGAGGGTAGACTGCTTCACCATAGCAGCTATAACCAGCCATTTTCATGTCCTCCCTGGGAAGGCAAGTTTACTTACTTAACTTACTGCATATTTGGCACAAAAACAATATTTTCCAAAGTACATTTCAAGGAACATCAGTTACATAGGAGTTGTTCCAAAAAAAGGATTTCAAGGTCAAGTAAGTTCAACAAAGTGAATTATGTAAATTGTTTATTTTTATTCTTTTTCATTATGGTTTGTTACAGGATATTGAATGTATTTCCCTGTGCTACACAGAAGGACCTTATTCTTTATCCTTTCTATGTATAGTAATTTGTATCTGATAATCCCAAACTCCTCATTTATCCCTCCCCTATCCCCTTTCCCCTTTGGTAGCCATAAATTTGTTTTTTATGTCTATGAGTCTGTTTCTGTTTTGTAAATGAGTTCATTTGTCTCATATTTTAGATTTCACATATAAGTGATATCATATGGTATTTGTCTTTCTCTGTCTGACTTACTTCACTTAGTATGATATGGCATTACTCCATTCTTTTTATGGCTGAGTAATATTCCATTGTGTATATATCCACATCTTCTTTATTCATTCATCTGTTGATGTACATTTAGGTTGTTTCCATGCCTAGGCTATTGTAAATAGTATTGTAAATGAACATTGGGGTGCATGTATCTTTTCGAATTGTAGTTTTCTCCAGATATATGCCCAGGAGTGGGATTGCTGGATCATACAGTAACTCTATTTTCAGTTTTTTAAGGAACCTCCATACTGTTCTCCATAGTGGCTACACCACTGATATTCCCAACATAGTGTAGGAGGGTTCCCTTTTCTCCAGACCCGCTCCAGCATTTTGTTATTTGTAGACCTTTTTTTTTTTTTTTTTCTTTGCGGTACACGAGCCTCTCACTGTTTTGGCCTCTCCGGCTGCGGAGCACAGGCTCCGGACGCACAGGCTCAGCGGCCATGGCTCACGGGCCCAGCCACTCCACGGCATGTGGGATCTTCCCGGACCGGGGCACGAACCCGTGTCCCCTGCATCGGCAGGCAGACTCTCAACCACTGCGCCACCAGGGAAGCCCTATTTGTAGACTTTTTACTGACGACCATTCCGACCAGTGTGAGGTGGTACCTCGTAATTTTGATTTGCATTGCTCTGAATTAGGTAACTTGTTAAGTTCACAATAGAGTTGTAGTATGCAACATCCTAAAGTTATAAAACCAGTAACAAGTAGGACTTCAATAGAGAGTAATCCTGAAAGCAATTGTGGGTGTTTTATTTTCAATAATCCCTATGAATTTGTTTGATGGGGGTAGTAATCATTCCCCTGCACTTAGAAGAAAATTCAGGCAATCCTTTGACTTTTCTGAAATTCCTAGGCAGTGACTCAATGTAGAGATTAGAACGTATCTGTTCATACTTCAGCCTTCTGGGCTGGCTCGGGTAGCGTGTCCCCACACGTTGCGAGCAAATGGGTTTACCTCTCTCTTTCTCCATCTTTTCCCTGAGCTTGCTTAGCCTGACTCTGGCCCCTCTGTAGTTGGGACACAGGGTGGGGTCAGAGTTGGGGGGAGGGGGTGCTGGAAAGAGAGTGTAGGAAAGTCCCTGCTTGATAGGTACTTTCAGAAGATGGCTTTGAGACCTCTGAGCCTGGCAGGGGTTGAGAGACGCTTTGTTTTGTCACATGACTTTCACGGGGCCTCAGAGGGTCCTCTGCTAGCCCCGCCCCCAGCTCCCTCTCCCTTGATCTGATCCACTGATGCACATCATTGATGTCCTGCCTTTGAAGGCCTTCTCCCTTGTATGCTGCCCTTTGGAGCAGGACCCCTTTTTAAAGGGGCCAGCAGAAAGCAGATGGAAAACACATGGAGTCCTTGAGGGTAGTTTCATGAAGGGACTGTTTACAATGGAGTGGGACAGGGTAGGGTGAGACCAACAAGAGATGTGAAGTAACCTGAAACTGGCAAGAGCAGAGAGCTGTTAGCACCCTCAATCATAAAGGGACAAGTGAAAGGAAAGCTGCAGGAGACGGCCACCTAACAGGAACTGTGGCCTTCCATAACACAGCATTTTGCCAATCCGCCACCCAGGAAGGAAGCAGCCCAGGGAATGAATACCCTGACCTCTCTCCTCACTTTCTCCCATCTCCCATGGTGCCTCCTATTGACTAAAGCCAACCAGAAGTCAGAGGGCAAGGGAGCCCTGTCAAGGTAGCTTATAGGGGTCAACCTCCTAGGCCAAAGAGCACGGTACGGAAGGGCAGAAAGCAGACTTAGAGGGGCAAATAGAATGTTCATTCATGACCTCGAGAAGATTTTCTTAACATGGGTTCCATGGCTTCGTGGACTGGTCCCCACCTTACTCTTCAGCTCTTTCTTTGACTGCATTCTCTCTTCATCTGCCCACTACAGCTGTTCTAGACATCTCTCCATTGCCCTAACCATATATTTGTTCCCTCCACCTGCAATGCTTTTTCTCCACCCACCATTTAGGAAGTCTTTTTCATTCTTTATGACTCATTTTAAGTATCACTTACTCATGGAATCTTCCATTTAAAACCCTATACTCCTTTTACACTTTGCTTTGTGCATTTGGGATAAATTCACTATTTTCAATTACAGTCATTTATCTCGTCTCCTCTGGACACAAGCTCCTTGAGGGCAGGGCCTACTTTTTCCTGGAGCCTGACACACAGCAGTTCAGGAAGAGTTCATGGGGTGATTGGCGCCCCCAGTCTGGGCCTCAGTTTCCTCAGTTAGAAAACTAGGGACTTAATGTAGACGACATGAAAGGCCCCTTTGAGCTCTCAAATTCCCTGAAATGTAAATGCTATTCCCACAGGTGAGACCCTCTTGACTTCTCTGTCAAGAAATTTCTTCCAAGTTTATACATTAACCAGGGAATACAGTAGGAGGAGAAGGTTAGGAAATCTCAGATTACTTACGAGAGACCAAAAAAATGGCATTACGGTGGATGTATACAGTTTCTCAAGGAAATGAGCAATCTCCTTTTTGATGGAATATGTGAAAGCTACACTGGAAGGAATAATTAGATTAAATGGTGATGTAAACTGGAAAGGAAGCATTACTTCCTGCACTGCACCAAATGTCTTACAGGTGTCAGCAGGACCCACCAGCTTAGTAATTAGGGTGTTTTAACTGTCTCCACTTAACTGCGTGCAAGTGATTGAAAACGGGAGTTTCACCAGGGCCCTGGGACGAGGAGAACATTTTGGTGAAACGAGCTTTGTTCTCCATTACTAGAGTAAAATAAAAAACAGGATTTATGGTAAATGGGTGTTGTAATGGCTTCTTTTTTACCCCACATGGCCCAGGGCTCTACTAGCCCCAGAAGCCTTATGACCCCAAAGAGAGCATACCCATGGGGGGCCCTGAGTGCAGGGCTGGAGTCCAGAGCACTGACTAAAGAGTCAGCAAAGTTTTGTCAAGACCTGGCTCTTCCACTAAGAAGGTGCACAGTCATGGGAAAGCAAACTGGGACTACCTGATGCACAAAGGGGACAGGGTGACATTCCTGAGACACAGAGGTATGATGGGCAAGGGAGGCACCATCACATGATGAAAGAACTTCAGCTTCGTAGCCAGGGACCCTTACATTCTAGCCCAGGCTCAGCCACTTGCAGTGTGAGATGGGTGACTTTAGGCAAGCAACTTGTCCTCTCAGCTGCCTTGTATGAGAGCTTGAGTATCATAAGACCCACATAACAGTCCTGCGGAGCAGTGGCTGAGTAGGTCTCTCTAACATGGCTGCAATAACAGAGCTCAAATAGATGGACACATTGGCTCTCCCATTTCCAAAAAGTCAGTCTGTTACTTCATTCATTCATTCATTCATTTGGCAAACATGTACTGAGTGCCTACTATGCACCTGGCCCAGATTATACGGCAGTCAGCAAGGCAGCCATGGTACCTGCCCTCATGAGCCTTAGTCTATGTGAGATAGGGGAGCACAGATTTCACATAAATAGACAAGTCTGTGAAAGAAAATGCATAGTCCTGTGAAAGCAGTTAATGGGGAGTGTTATTTAGATGATGGAGCTCAAAGAAAGCTGCTCTGAGGAAGTGACATTTATGCTGAGACTTAAAGAACGAGTTGGCATAATCCAGGGGAAGTGTGGGCAAAAGATTACTCCAGATTGTGGGAAGAGCATGTGTGAAGGCTCAGAGGTGGGAAGGGGCTTGGAAATGAGAGAAGACAAGGACAGCTAGAGTTTTTGGTAACAAGGGGAAGAAAGGTGTACGGTGAGGCTGGTGAGGTGAGCAGAGACCAGCTCAAATGGAGTTAATTCTACACACAAGGGGAACACGTCTCCCCAGACTCCTTATATGGGGCAGAGTTCCCGCCTGAGTCCCTGGCTCAATGATTACCAAGGCAACCTGGGAGAACAAACAATGCCTGGGATGGAAAGGGAGACCTGTGTCCCAATCTCAGATTTGTCACCTAATCCTCATAAAGTATATCTTAAGCTTCATTTCTTTTTTTTTTATTGAACTATAGTTGATTTACAATGTTGTGTTAGTTTCAGGTATACAGTACAGTGATTCAGTTATACTTATATATATATATTCTTTTTCATATTCTTTTCCATTATAGGTTATTATAAGGTATTGAATATAGTTCCCTATTGTTGTTTATCTAATTTACATATAGTAGTGTGTATCTGCTAATGCCAAACTCTTAATTTATCCCTCCTGCCCTTCCCCTTTGGTAACCATAAGTTTGCTTTCTATGTCTGTGAGTCTGTTTCTGTTTTGTAAATAAGTTCATTTGTATCATATTTTAGATTCCACATATAAGTGATGTCATATATTTGCCTTTATCTGACTTACTTCACTTAGTATGATAATCTCTAGGTCCATCCCTGTGGCTGAAAATGGCAGTATTTCTTTTTTGTGGCTGAGTAATATTCCATTGTGTACATACACCACATCTTTATCCATTTACCTGTTGATGGACACAGGTTGCTTCCATATCCTGGCTGTTGTAAATAGTGCTGCTATGAAAATTGAGGTGCATGTTTCTTTTCGAATTATAGTTTTCTCTGGATATGTGCTCAGGAGTGGGATTTCTGGATCATATAGCAACTCTATTTTTATTTTTAAGGAACCTCCATACTGTTTTCTGTAGTGGCTGCACCACTACCAACTACCAACACCAACAGTGTAGGAGGGTTCCCTTTTCTCCACACTTTTCCATTTAGCTTCATTTCTTGATGCCTCAGTTTCCCTCCATCCAAACAAGACACATTTGGGAAAAATCATCCAACCTAAAAGTCTCAGATTCCAAATTTCAATTTCTTGCCAACTCTCTTGGGTGTAACAGACATCAGGACAGTCACTTCCAGGAACAAAGAGGAAGGAACATCTGCTCTGTTCAGTCCTGCCCTGAACTGCTCTGTTCACTGCCATCCCTGGGAAATCTCAGGATAAGTGCTTAGGAAGGGGAAGCAGACACCAGGGCCCCACAGAGAATGCACTGTCGGTAAGGTAAACAGCTGTCAGGGACAGAATGACAGTATTCAGGGCCCTTGCCGGCCTTTGGGGAAGAGGGAGAAGCACTCTGCTCCCCAGGAGTGGAGTCAACAATGTGATCCCCCAGGGCGGAGCCTCCGTGAGGACACCTGGAACAAAGAGGCCCTTAGATTTTCCACTTGGTCCTGCTCTATTCTG
This sequence comes from Aethalodelphis obliquidens, assembly GCF_003676395.1. Classification (NCBI taxonomy): domain Eukaryota; kingdom Metazoa; phylum Chordata; class Mammalia; order Artiodactyla; family Delphinidae; genus Aethalodelphis; species Aethalodelphis obliquidens. Next base: position 1,194,173 of record NW_020837953.1, on the reverse strand, counting down.
TAATCATTTTAGCTTCCAGTCTACCAGTGCTTAGATTAACCAAACTGCTAGTGATATTGGCTGGGTGGGCACAGGCTAAGTCAGGTGGAAAGTTAAGGCAATTATCCAGATGAGTCAAATCTTGCAAAAGGAGAAAGAGTACTAAATGGGGGCCTGGTGCAGCTTGGCTCCCTGTAAAGCATCAGCCTAACCAGATCACTGCTCAGCTCTCCATGTCACTAGGGTAGAAGATCACATTATTCCAAGAGATCAATTAGGATCTAAAACAAAAGAACATCATTCCCCTAGCAAGGATTCATGGACAGTTGCAATGTGCTAACCCTATGTTGAAGCCTGGAGCAACAAAATCATAGCCTCTATCTCTGAGAATCAGAGTTTATACCTTAGCTAGGCAAATAAGACCAAGTGGCAAGCAGGAATCAGGAAATTGTAAAACAGTCCCTCTAATGACAATATGCCCCTAATTGTTGTGGGGTTTAGAAAATGAAGCAGCCAGTAGTGCTGGGGTTGAAGAGGACAATTTGTAGAGGTAATAGGGACTTAAAGAAGGAGAAAGATTCCAGCACAAAGGAAGGAAGAGGATAAACCCAATGGTGCATTAGATCAACAAAAGCAAGATGGTAAGAAAGAACATAGAGAATTTGGGAGAAAGCAAGGAGCCACTACTAAGAAAGTGCTAGAAGTTTAAAAACTCAAAATGCAGTCCAATTTGAAGTCCCAGCCAGAAGTGGACCTTGACAAAGGTGCTCTGTTATGGGTTTAATTGTGTCTCCACGCCCCAAAAAAATATGTTGAAGTCCCAGCACCCTGTGCGTGTGAATGTGACTTATTTGTAAGTGAGGCCTCTGCAAATGTAATGAAGTTAAGTCATCCGGGGTGGGTCCTAATCCAGCATGACTAGTGTCCTTATAAGAAGGAGAAAGTGCCTTGTAAAGACAGAGGAGAACAGGGAGAACACCTTGTGAAGATGGAGACAGAAACTGGAGTGATGCACCTGCAAGCCAATGGATACCAAAGGTGGCACCAGAAGCTAGGAAGAGTCTAGGAAGGATTCTCCCCTACATGTTTCAGAGGGAGAAGGACCCTGCCAACACTTTGATTTGGGGTTTCTAGCTTCCAAAACTGTGAGACAATACATTTCTGTTGTTTTAAGCCATCCAGTGTGTGGTACTTGTTACAGCAGCCCTAAGACAATAATACACACTCTCAAACATTCATTTAGTGTTAGTAAAGATGCAACCGTCCGTCACAGGGACAACATGAAGTATATGAAATGACCCCAGCACTTTGCACTCCCCAGAAGGAATTACGTTGCCAGATGAACAGATTATATCCCCGTACCCTGGAGAAATTGGCAGAAAAGGAGGTAGCAACTCCTCTCCGAGAAAGAATGCAGGGGACAGTTTGGTTCATGGGTGAAGGTAGAAGCTTTAGATCAAATAGGTCAAGACTGAGCCCCACTCTGCTTCCTACAGCCTGTGAAAGCTTGGCCGAGTTCCCTCTCTGGGCCTCCATCTTTTCAGCTATAAAATGGAGATGATAACTGAACGTAGCTCTTAGAAGCAAGTGACTTTTAAAAGAAATAATGCACGCAAAGTCCTCAGCCCAGAGCCTGGCCCTCACATCCCCAGTCTCAAGCTTTACCCTGAGGGCCTCCCAAAGTCACACGCTTCTTCCCACAGCTGGGCTTTGTCCCTACAACCCTCAAAGGCTTCAGCCTCAACCAAAACACCTGCATCCATCTCCCCTTACCAGAATTCCTCTCAGCCTCAGGGCCCGTGCCTCTCCCCTTGGCATCTTCCTCCTCTGAAACCCTCTAACACATAATTGCCATTGCCACCATGAGACACCAAGAGACAGCTTGTCTTTTTTTCAATAAGCTCTGCCCTCCACCCTAGGTTGTTACTCCCATTAAAAGCCAAAGAAAGAGAAAAAGAAAGAACACTTCCATTCTTCAATGTTTCCTCTAACCAGACCCCATCCTGAGCACTTTACATTCTTTATTATTATTTCATTTCCCTTAATTCCGTTCTCAAGACACCTCTCTAATGAATGTCTCTAACTTCTTCATCTCCTCCTGCTAGAATACACCTGCGACATAGTAGGTGCTCAATAAAAGCTGTTCTATATGCTCATACCTTCAGTTCGTCACTGAGTCAGCAGGAGAGAAGAACCAGAGAAAAGAAAGAGAGCCTTCTATGTCTCTGGGAATTTGTTCAGTGCTGCAGCCAGCAAAAAGGGAAGGTGTTTCTCCTTTTGAAACTGGCTTGGGAGCACAGAATTTCCACACGAGTCCCCGCCTAGCCACCTGATCCAACCCTTCTTCCCATGCTGCTGACCCCTGCCAAGCTCACCACCAAGAGAATAATCTTATTATTGGTAACCTCTTCCCAACATGCCCACACCACAGGACATCCTGCCCATTCGGCCGTTGGGCCTTATTAGTGCCCGCGTGCTGGAGTGTAATTGGATCCCGAGCTGTGTGCTAAATGCTCCATCTGGAGATACTCTCTCTGAACACTGATGAGGGCTGCTCCCTCCTCATCCTTAAAGGTCTTCTGCAGAATGGCTCAGGTTTCCAAAACCTGCTCGTAATGAAAATATCACCCATGGCCCGAGGCTGCTCAGCCCTACACAGGAGAACCAAACACAGAATGGCAGAGACTTACCCTTCCCAGTCTCATTCTTCCCACGGGCACTCTGAGAGCAAGCTTATTCATTCTCTATCTTCTGAAAGATTTACTCAATAAATATACGTTGAACAGTAACTACATGCCAGGCATTGTTCTGGTCCTGGGGTTAATAGCGGCAAAAAAAAAAAAAAAAAAACGAAAAAAAATCTCTGCTTTGTGGAGCTTATGTTCTAGCAGAGAGAGATACAGAATAAATTTTATTTTGAAAAAGTAAATTACAGAGATTTTGTATTTTAGTTTGCTAAGGCTGCTATAACAAAGTACCACAAATGGGGTGGCATAGACAATAAAAATGTATTGCCTCACTGGAGGCTGGAAGTCTGAGATCAAGGTGTGTGCAGGGTGGGTTCCTTCTGAGGACTGCGAGTGAAGGATGAGCTCAGGCCTCTCTCCTTGACTTGCCAGCTGCCGTCTGCTCCCTGTGTCTCTGCACAGCATCTTTCTTCTATGTGTACCTCTATGTACACTTTCTATATTTTCCCTTTTTTAAGGACACCAGTCATGCTGGGTTAGGCCCTATCTGATTGACCTCATTTTAACTTGATTACCTCTGTAAAGACATTTCCAAATAAGGTCACATTCTGAGGTACTGGGGGTTAGGACTTCAACATATGAATTTGCGGGGTGGGGACACAATTCAGCCCATAAGAATGTTAAAGTAACATTCTAACTTAGAATTACAACTAAGTAATATAGCTAATTAACACTGCAGCTTAGTAATAAGTTAAATAAATTAGAAAAATAAAGCAGGTAAGGGAGATCAGAGTGCTAGCGCCTGAGGGAGCATTATTAAACAGGTAGTCAGGAAAGAACATTCTAGGCATAAAGGGAAGCCAGAGTAAATGCCCTAAGGCAAGAACAGGACTGGAAGATTCTAGAAAAGCAGAGAGACTCACATGGCTGTAGCAGAGCAGACAAAGGGGAGAGTAGTAGGAGATGAGGTGAGATGGGAGAGGGGAGGGGGCAGACCATGGATTTAGGCTGTAGCATGAACAGAAGCCATGGGGAGGTTGAGAGAAGCACAGGATCTGGTTCTGCTGTAATATGTAAAGAACTGTTCTCCTGGAAAGTTTGGTTTTGGATAAAGAAATTGATCTTCACGATCAATTCGCTTCTGCAGCTTGCCCAGGGCTTGCCACATCTTTTGCTGCATTGACCCTTTGGCCCAAGACCCTGTACTCCGGGGCACTAGTGCAGGATTTTTATGAGACTGCATCTTCCTGAGTCTCACAGACCCATATCTTCAGACTTCTTGGACCACAAGCATCACAGGCCTTCTGCTGTACATACCAAACTGGCCTCCACAGACCAAAGCGTTTTAATGTTCCCACCATGGGGCTCCACTTTGTCTCGTTTCCACATCATACTGCAAAGGCAAAGAGGAGCGAGCCAGCCCTCTGAGCTAGCACCAGAGATAATAAACGCTTCCAAAATGGCCTTCTTAGGGAACAGACGCCTATAAAAGCTTTTACTAACAAGACAATAAAAGGTGGAAATAGTGATGTTCCAAGACGTGGCCAAGTGGCGTGTCATTAGAGGCAACAGTGTTTGCTTCTGAGAGTCTTCACCCACTCCCAGAGGAGTCTGGAAATTCCCTCACTTCTGAGTCTGCTGACCTTGCCCCCAACAGGTAGCTGTTTATCTTAAGAATCACTAACATGGACTGAGGGCCCACCATGTGCCAGGCATGTTATAAACATGAACTCATTTAATCTTCACAGATATTACTATTCCCATTTTACAGATGCAGAAACTGAGCCTCAGAGTGGTTATTTTGCCAAAGATCACCCTCATAAGCTAGTGAGTGATGGAGTTGGGTCTTAAACCCAGGTTTGGGTGATTTCAAAGCCTGTTCCCGCCCACTGATACATCTTGCTGCTGCCCAGAAACTCCATTTGCAGAGTAAATGTCTCCCTTTGATACTTACTCTCATTTAATATGCATGTGAAAAGTTTCCTTGTCTGTTTCCTTTCTCTCTCTGATTAAAAAGCTTATCCCACTATAAAATTCTAATTTAAAAAAATTAAAATAGTATCCTACTGTTTCTTTAATATCCATCTTCCATATTACTTCTCTATGAATCCTTTACTGAGAGCCTCGTTCTCCCAACAAAAGCTAGATGTGTTCTCTCTATACTTTGAAACACTAGTCAAATAAACATGAATTTAGAATCAAATGGACTTGTGGTCATAGCCAATGTCTGTGACATTGAACAAGTTATTTACCTCCCCTGAATCTCACTTCCTCATAAATACAATAGGGATTAAAATTCCTACCTCATACGGTTTTCATAAGGATTAAAGGAAATAATGTGTGTAAAGCAACTGGCCGATAGTAGTTGCTCATTAAGGGCCTTCCTCCACTGTCTTATGACCCTGAGAACATGGCTCCTTATAGAACAACTATTAGTGGCTTGCCTTTGAAAGTATGGCCTGTGTCTTACACATTTTTGTAGCTGCCATTGTAATAGCTCATAGTTGGTGCTCTAGAAATGTTTATGGAATGAGTTTAAGTTGCAATTTACTAATCTTTCAAGAAAGAAAGAAAGAGAAAGAGAGACAGGAAGGAAGGAAGGAAGGAAGGGAGAGAGGGAGGGAGGGAGGAGGGTGGAAGGGAGGGAAAGGAGAGGAAAGGAAGAATATCCCACCAAGGGAATGAGAAACCCACAGATGGAAGCCCACACAGCCAAGGAGCTTGATGAATCACAAGGGCAAATTCATCTGTTTTCTAAAATTGTCAAGAGCGAGCCCCATCAGGGGCTGCATCCCTTGTTGTCCACATACCTCAAGCACACAAACATTTGATTTTTAATGGATAAGTGGCAAAAGATGGGAAATTTAGGCAAAGCCTCCCTGCATGTGTTAGAACCAGAACCACCATGAAGAGTATCTCTGGAAGTACCAAGAAGTTCCATTTTGCTCCTTTCCCCCCACCTCACCATGAAATCCCCAAATAGGCAGGTCGTGGCGCAAGTCAGGTTAGGTTCCTCTTACTCCTCTTGGCAAGGGAATACCTAGTTCCAGGCAGAGCTGCCGGGCTCTGCTTCCTCTCAATCTGCTGATAGTAAGTGAGGGAGAAGAAATGGAGCCCTCTGCTGCCACTCCTTCTAAGTCAATTAGAACATGCTGATTTCCCTAACAGGATTATCTCTGTCCCTCCCCAGAGCCTTTCCCATTAATGAAGTCATCAGTGATGTCGCCTGTATTCACACGTTGGACTCCTCCATAGCACAGAGATCAGTTAGTAACTTCAACAACCAATGGCACAATTCATAATTCTTATCTTTAATGTCATGTTTACGGCCATTTTGCTCCCTCCAAAAAAAGAGTGTTTTAACACTAATGGAAATACCTCTTTTTCTGTGTGAGCGTCATTCCATATTTTATCACTAGTCTCAGGTATGAGGCAACGTGGGTCATTTCTAGCAATGCCAGGCAGGAAGAGAGAAGCAACAGGGGCGTGTTCCATTCATGGTGTGACAAAGAGTGTTCTCCAACCCTCACCCCAATCCATTAGAAACTTGGAAATAATGGATGAGACAAACTAGAAAATCCATAATTTATGGGAAAATTTAATCATATGTAAGCAGAGATCGAGACATGTATCTATAAAAGTATTAGTAAAGGATACTGGAAATCCCACAAAGCCCTCACTGTAGTCAGAGTGATCTTCCTAAACCACAAATACGATTACTTCACAACCTGCTTACGACTTTTCAATCACTTCCCATTGCTGTGAGGACAAAGTCCTACACCCTTAACACAGGCTGCGAGAACTTTCAGGCTTGCCTCCCTGCCCGCTCACCTCCTATCTCCACTGTGCTATACACACCCATACACACAGTGCACATAAATGCACACATACACCTGCACAGGCCTACACACACGTTCACTAACACATACACGCAAAAACACACAGACGCTCACTAATACATACAGATACACAAACACTTGCACACATATGCAAACTCACGTTGCACACACACAAACACAAGCACACGTGCACACTTTCCGCCTACTCCTATTGAACTTTCAGTCCCCAGAGCAGATGTCACTTCTTCCAGGAAGCCTTCCCAGAAACCTTAAATATAGATTAGATGCCTTTGCTATGATTCCCATGTACTTTGTACTTTATTGTTTTCACCTTTCTACACTGTTTTGTAATTGCTTGTTTACCTGCCTAGTTCCCCTAACTAGACTACGGGGTAAGGATGGTGAATATACTGTCTACCATTGTAGCCCTGGGGTCTAGGACAGGGCCTAACTTGTCAAATTAAATTTAATTGAAGAGACTAAATTTGATATGAGCTGGAAAATCTTAGGCAGGCCTAGCATATAGTAGGTGTACAATAAATATTTGTCATATTGAACTGAATTAAACTGGAAATGACTTGGATAATCTCAGGAAGGCAAACTGAGATTAATTGTATTTCAGGAAGTTAATAGCTGGTTAATAGCATCAAATAGTATTGCCATGTGTGATGAAAGATGGTCTTCACCAAAAGGGAAGGGTCATAGTGGAATAGGGGAAGAAAAAACAAAACAAAACAAACAAAAAACTTAGAGGGAAGAACTGGCTATTTTGACCCAGCTCTGCTCAAGAGAAAGTCAGGGGATCAACCACCGACTCCAGGCGGCCGCCGGGCTGGAGAGGGTGCTCTGCCACGGGCAGAGGATTCCTCAGCACCTCAAGATGTTTGGCCTCCTCTTCTCAGATGTACTCTTCACCAAATAGCCCATAAAGTTTCCCTGCACATTTCCTACCGGGAGACCATGTGCTGACCCCAACATTCCTGCCCCTTCAGCAGCTCTGTTTCTCATTGAAAATGAATAAATTGGCTCAGCTCATGAACTGGTCTCTTGGAAGCCAGGCTAGTTGGAATCCACCCCGAACCCTGCTTCATTCGGAGTTTAAGAACAAATATCAGGTTTCTAAGTTTATAGAACTGCCCAGCCGGAGTCCCCCAGAACACACTGCTGTCTCATTTCTTTTTTTTTTTTTTAATTTTACTTATTTATTTATTTATTTTTGGCTGTGTTGGGTCTTCATTGCTGCTCACTTGCTTTCTCTAGTTGCAGCAAGCGGGGGCTACTGTTCGTTGTGGTGCACGGGCTTCTCATTGCGGTGGCTTCTCTTGTTGTGGAGCACAGGCTCTAGGCGTGCAGGCTTCAGTAGTTGTGGCTCGCGGGCTCTAGAGCGCAGGCTCAGTAGTTGTGGCGCACAGGCTTACTTGCTCCGCGGCATGTGGGATCTTCCCGGACCAGGGCTCGAACCCATGTCCCCTGCATTGGCAGGTGGATTGTTAACCACTGCACCACCAGGGAAGCCCTGTCTCATTTCTTCTAGATACAATGAGAAGGAAACCTAAGACCCAGGGATCACAGGGGATGAGGGAACTGACTCTGCCCCAGAAACTGGCCATCCTGAGGCAATCAGACCATGAAGGGACTGCCTGAGCCCAGGAAATGGCAGACGTTCAGGGGAGTCAGATCAGGGCAGGAGATACAGTCTCTGGTGGTGGGAATCTGGCATCTGGGCTGGGGTATCCAGCAGTCTGAAGTTGTGGGAAGTGGAACAAGTAAGCACTGAGCAGGACTTTGGGGCAAGACTCTCTCTGGAGTCAGACAGTGTAAGGAGCCTGGAACAATAGTAACAGCCTAATACTGGCTTCCGTTTGTTGGACACTGACTACATTCCAAGCAATATCCTTGGTGCTTGATAAACATTATCTAATTTAGTCTTCCAACAGCCCTATGATCTAGGTACCAACAGCACCCTGATTTACAAAGAAGAAACCACTCTGGATACAATACTGAAGTTGTCGATACATTAGCATGAATGATATGCAATTGCCAATATTTGGCTCTTGTTTACCTACCAAGAAAATGGCAGTTTCCTAGGGTCCCGCCCAATCGTGGCTATCGGGATGGTTGGCCCAGGAACCTAGTTAGGATTGAATGCGTTGGTGGAAGTGAACAGAGAAGACAGACGTGAAAGAGAGGAGGGTCAGTAGGACGCAACCCGCTGGGATTCGAGGGAATGATGGCTGCAGTGTGGACAAGTCCCAGGAGTGCCATTGTCAAGGGTTTCTGACTGAGGGGGCTGGTCCCACAGACAAGCCAGGTGTTGTTTACCAGTCAAGTCACAAGAGAAGACTGAGCTGCCCCCTTTCCCGACACCCAGAGGCCCAAACAGCCGCTCACGTCCCTGTGGCCCTTGCCGAGCCTCTTTCTGTGAACAGAAATCAGATCACATGTTGCCTGGAGTCAGATATGTGAGCAGACTCGGTGCACTTTGCACGATTTCACCGATGATGAAAATAACTTTCTCCTGCTGCATTTAACATCTGGTGTCACAGATTTTTGCTGAGAGCCATAAAATCACTAACTTGCAGAGAAAACCTCATTGTTGAAAAATACATTTATGGAGGGGCGGGTGGCAGCCAGCTCTGGGCCTGCCTCAGTGTTAAAGGCAGCCCTTTGTCTCCTGGGAGGATGAGGAATTTCACGAGGCCTCGGGAGGCATCGGGAGGCAGTAGAAAGACTTACCCGGGCTAGTGACTCTGTCACTGAATAGCTGAGGGAACTTGGAATGGTTCCGTAACCTTTCTGAACTTCCGTTTTCGTATCTACAAAAAAAAGTGAGGATAAAAATAGCCACCTGCTAGGGTTACTGTGTAGATTCAATGACATAACACATGTGACAGAGGCTGGCACAAGAGTAAATGCTACCTTCTTCTCCTTTTCTTTTCCTTTTCTTTTTTTGCTCTCTGACATTCCCTTTCAGACCCCAGTCTGCCTGCGCACTGTGGCATTCGTCAAAGACTTGTCCACGTAACGCTCCTTCAAGCTTGGCCCCCGTTGGTCCAGCTGGGCCCCTGCACACTCTGCTTGGGGTGGAGGTGCTGATGTCCTGGTCTGTCTCCACCGGTAAAATGGAAGTTCTTTGGGGAAAGAGACTGTGTCCGTTCACCAGTGCCTGGCACACAGTAGGTGCTCAGGAGTTGGCTGAATAGAGGAGTGGACTGTATGATGTCAAGAAAAAGCTGGAAAGGAGAGGGTGGTGCCACGATACCTTACGTGACCAGCACTTACTCAGCAAAGCCCCTGCACCGTCCAGGTCTGATGCTAGGCCTGGGGATACAGGGATTAGGTGATGAGATGGGGTGAGCCACAGGGATGCTTGGCTCAGCTGGGAAGTGAAGGCTGGGACCAGAAGGACCACTCTTTGTAACTCGTCATTCGGACAAGAGGGATCGCTCTCCTACTCGTCATTCTCTTGGCTGCCTTCGAAATTCACATTAAGTCTAACTCCCCTTGTGTCTAAACGCTGCCGTGGGCAGAGTGTGAGAAGGGAGCATCTTGATGGAGTTGACCATGCCCTTGCTGTTCCCCACAGCATGGTCTTGACTTTGACCCACCCCAACTGGTGTAGATGTTTACTCAGAACACATTCGATCTCCTGTATCTCTCTCTCTCTCTGTCTCTCCCTCCCTCCTTCTCTCTCTCTTCCTCTCTTTCTCCATCTCAATGTGTATCTTTCTATCTCTGAGCATGTGTGTACGATCTCCCATACACTCTTGTGTTTCTGTCCTCTCTCTCTGTCTCTCTCTGTTTCTCTGTTGCCCTGCCTCTGTCTCCCCATCTCTCTCTCTGTGTCTCTGTGCATAGGTATCTCTCTCTTCTCTCTCTCTCAGTCTGTATCCACCCTCCTCCCCCCTCCCCTTTCCCCTCCCACCTGCCTCCCAGCTTCTCCCTACCTGAGCCACTCCTCCAACTGTCCAGGGTCCCACACAGCCCAGCCACTCTGCACATGCTCTTAACTCTCCCTTATTATCTTTGCCATTGCCATTTTTGGCTGCGGGCCATGGCAAGCAGAATGTGAGAAAGCAAAAACTAATGAGTTTCTTCAAGAGAAGATAGGGAGCTTCTGTTATTTCATTTAGTCCTCAGAGTTTAACTTCTGGCACTTCTGTCACATCTCCAAATGGTAAGTGAAGGTTGTTACTTTTCAATTTGGTTGGGCTGTGCAGCACATTTCATCAATTAAAATGCACCCTTGGTGCAAAATCACAACAGGGCCGGCAGGAAGGGTGCTAGTGTATGAGAAATTCTTTTTTGCAAAGTTACTTTTGTTCCATGTAGCTGCGATCTGTTCAAGGCAGCCTTATGCTCCAAACACCAGCACCGTTCATGGAAAGCAACATGTGCACAGTCCATGGCAATGCATCGCCCTGACGGGCTGAACCTCTAGGACCAGGTGCGCCTGGTTGAACACAGTCTCTGAATTTAGCTCTGGCTCTGCTAACTGGCCTCCCAAACTACGGAGTAACCTGGGCCAGTCGCTCAACCTGCTTGGACCCTCCTGACTCACCCATCCCTTACCCATAGGCCACAGGAGGAATTCTGTAACTGGGAAGATCTTTAAAAGAGGGAATGAATGAATGAAGGAAGGAAGGAAGGAAAGAAAGAAAGAAAGAAAGAAAGAAAGAAAGAAAGAAAGAAAGAA
>NW_020837953.1:1174461-1182962 GCF_003676395.1 Aethalodelphis obliquidens | reverse complement strand
GAAAGAAAGAAAGAAAGAAAGAAAGAAAGAAAGAAAGAAAGAAAGAAAGAAAGAAAGAAAGAAAGAAAGAAAGAAAGAGAAAGAAAGAAAGAAAGAAAGGAAGGAAGGAAGGAAGGAAGAGAGGGAGGGAGAGAGGAAGAAAGAAAGAAAGAAAGGAAGAAAGGAAGGAAGGGGGGAAGGAAGGGAGAATTAATAGGATAATAAGCTTCACCAACTTCCCTCATATTCATTCATTCAACAGGTATTGACAGAACACTTACTGCATGCCATGTACTATGCTGGTCTCAACATTTGGAAACATTAGGTCCAAAGATTTCAAGCTTTCTCTCCATCCTTTCCTGCCAAATAGGGGATGATTAATTTGAATCATCATGAAAGATATCCCCTTCAACCTCCCATTCTTTCTACCTTTAAAAATTGCTTGAAGGGAGAACTAAGGATGCACCTTTCAAAAAATTATTGTTGTTTCCTGGTTATAAATGTAACACATTTATTATAACAAAATATAAATTAGTCCCAATCGGGCTTCCCTGGTGGCGCAGTGGTTGAGAGTCCGCCTGCCGATGCAGGAGACACGGGTTTGTGCCCCGGTCCGGGAGGATCCCACATGCCGCAGAGCGGCTGGGCCCATGAGCCATGGCCGCTGAGCCTGCACGTCCGGAGCCTGTGCTCCGCAACGGGAGAGGCCACAACAGTGAGAGGCCCGCGTACAGCAAAAAAAAAAAAAAATTAGTCCCAATCCCTCCTTCCAAAGGTCACCACTGTTTTCAAAGGAAAGTTATCTTTAATGTCACCAGAAACCAGCAGGCCTACTAACAAAGAGCTGAGTCCCAGAGAGAAAACCAAAATTTAATTTAGCACGTGAACTGAGCACCTACCTTACACAGGGGCTGTTCTGGAGCTACGAAATTAGTATAGTAGGGTCTTGCCCTTCTAGGGCTTGGGAAGCACTGAGTTACTGGTCATTTTTACCCAAATGTTCTAAACCCAGGTCCCTAAACCAAGACTATAATTGGGGAATGGGTTCCATATCCAATTATCAGTGCAAGTGTTTTACCCTTTCTCAAGTTTCTTCCCCAGGCCACTCTTCCCACTATGAGTGTCTCTCCATCACCATAGTTCACTCCTTCCCACTCTGACTCTTTCCCCGGTGTTTCACTTTCAGAAATTGTGACTGCTTGACAGCCTTATCCTTGTGCAATGTCAAAGAGATTAACAGTAACATCTTGGACAGGGTGTGAATGATGGAAGAAAGCAGGGTGGAAGGGAAGGTGACTAACACCGCACTTTTCCAAGGCTCCCGCAGCTGCTGCCTTCTTACATCCTGGGAATGGCTGTTGATAAATGCTCTGGACTGGGCAGGATGTGAAAAACATCCTATGTCTGTCCCCAGAGGGTGTTGCTCAAAACTGTAGTCCCTCACCATATTGAAGGAGGGGAAAGTGCTTCAGGTCACATCCCGGTCACAAAGCCCATTAACACACGGAAGGCTCTGAGAAATCTGCTTAACTCCCTTTACCCCGGCAATTCCCACACATCTGACCATGCTGTTAAAAACACTCAGGAACATTCTAGGGAACTGGTTGTGGGACCTAAATGGCAGTTATTTTTATTGTGTAAGTTATTCTTATTGACATTATGTGAATATTATAAGGAGAAACATTGGATCTGGTGTTATTAACAGCATCCTCCTCTACTATTACCACTGCCAACATCATTATCATTGTTATATACAAGGTCATCACGAGTCTGGCCCCTGCCCAGTTCAGTGGCCTCATCTCCCAACCACCCTGCCCTTCAGCCTTCCCAGGTTGCTTGAACTGCCCCCAAAAGCACATGTGCTTTTGATTGCTCTTTCACTGAGATGCTCATCTAAATTATCTGTGCAGCGAACTCCCACCCATCCTTTAAGGCTCAAATTTTCTCCACCGTGGTGGAGCTGACCTTGAACCCTCCAGGAGAAGGACACCCTTCCTTGTTCCTTCTGGCATGTTGCATATTCTTCATCCACTGAGTAGGATTGTTTGTTTCCACATCTGTCTTTGCTGCCAAGCTGGGAACTCCCAAAGGACAGAGATGGTGTCTTATTCATCTTTGTATTCATAGGATTAGTAGAGTGACTGATTCACAGACGTTTCCAAACTAAAAAAGATGAAAATGAACCTGAACCCAGAGATCAGGCAGACCCCAGTTAAAGGGACAAATGAAGAAGATGCTTGAAGTAGGGGAAGATGTAGACAGCAGCTGGCATTTGGATGCTTTGTAAGTGACATCCTGGTTTTAGTAAAGTCTCTCAACAGCATTGGCAAGTTCCAGACATGTGGGTGGTCTGTATGGAGGGATTGGAGAATAGGTTCCCAGGAAACTAAACTTCAGACAGAACAGCAGGAGGTCAGGTTGCGGTGAGCCCTAGAAAAACCAGGGGAACTCAGATTCAAATCTGAGTCATTGGGAACTAGTCATTGGACTGATTGAACTAATGGCCCAGAATTCCTTAACTCCCCTTAAATAGGGAGAGGATTGAATCCAGATTCTGGGGCAAGGCTGAACCCACAGGTGCAGATGAAGTGGCTGCACCTGGGGGATTAGAGGACTCCAGGGACAGGATCAGCCAGGCTGATCATTAAGGTTTCCAGGTGCTTCTCTCTACTTGATCTTGCTAAGGTGTGCCTCTGTCTTTATGATTCAACCTCAGACTCCCCCCACACGGTGGAGTTCTACTGCACTGGCCAAAAAGTTCGTTCGGGTGTTTGTGCCATCTTACAGAAAAAACCCAAACGAACCTTTTGGCCAACCCAATACATTCAGAACCCCAGGCCAGAAATGTGGCTTCAACCTACTTTTAAAATCATTTGTGCCCTAGAGTTTACATCCCAGAATCAGATTCATGGAGTTGTAATCCAAAGGTCTGTTTGCCACCACAAGCTCAGAGCCAGGTTGGGAGCCTCAATGACTGACTAACACAGTAAAAACCATCTATCCAAATAGTTTTTGGATGAAATTAAGATGGATAATAAATATCAGTGGGATTCTTACAAAATTTTTAAAAACTGTCCATTTTCTTTTAATGGCTGAAGACAAAATCTCCCAAGCATCTATAACAATCAGAATACTTAATGGAAAAATTCAAGAGATTCAGATCAAGCTAAGAGGATTTGAAATGAGCTTCTAAAAATGGGGGAAATAGATTCTAATTAAATCCTAAAGTCCCAAATCTATATCTAGATTGCAAACTGTGAGAGGAAAGGCAGACCACATTGGTTCAGGCTGATCCTGTTGACAGTGCAGGTAACTGTTGGGTAACTGTCCATAAAGTAAGAAAAGAGGCTGGAAAGGTCTAAAGTTATACATTATTCAGTGGAAATTCTAAAGGAGGGGAGAGGATTTCCTGGTTTTCTTTTTTTTTTTTTTTTAACTTTATCAATCTGAGCTCCAGAGAGCAATGAAAGAGATAGAAATAATGGAAGATTGGATGGGTGGAGGATGGATGGAAGAATAGATAGATGGATGGATGGATAGCTGGATGGAAGGATAGATGGATGAGTGGATGGGTGGGTGGATGGATGGATGGATGGAGGGAGGGAGGGAGGGAGGGAGGGAGGGAGGAATGAGTGAGTAGGTGAGTGGATGGATGGGTAAGTGGATAGTTGGGTAACATTTTTGAAATGTGGATAAAGTGGGTAAGGTTCTAGCTCAGGCACTTGCTTTGTGTATTCCCCAAAAGGCCACACATACTTTCCCAAAGTAGTTGTGCTTCTCGGATTTGTCAGAACAAATTCCATATGCAACTCAAATGTGAGCTGGAATCACTCTATCCTTTGAGATTCTAATAGCATTGCGGAGACGCTACCTCCACTCCATTCTACATCAAATCTAATACTCTCCCCAAGCTTGCTGTGGATTCCAGGGTTTAAATGTTCTTGATCTGTTGCTACTCAGATTTTCTGCTCCTACTAAATCTAGAAAGCATTCTTGCTACTCCTCCAGTGTCTGTACTCTTCTCTCCGTTCCATGCTGGCTCAAATATACAGTTTCACCTCTTTCCATGGTTTACCCCAAACACCACTCCTGAACAGTTTACTGAAAATATAGAAGAACAGTGATGGGTGGTCACAAAACAGAACAACACACAGATAGGGTAAGAATCACTGTTAAGCAATTAGATGTTCCTGTTCTTAAAATCTCTCGGCCATACCCACAACTGGGAATTTCTCACTTCTCCTCAGAATCCCTGGCCTCCTGCCATGGTTATCTCCCCCTCTCTCCTTCGATTCCTCTTATATTTTTCTTCTCTGTCTACTCCCAACCTAGCACATACCAATTTATTTCATGTCCATTTAGCTCTCTCTTCATCTCTTCCCCGGGGCTCCTCCCGGCTACACCACAGAGGCTCTGTGATCAAACACACCCATGAAAGTGTGTCCGGGACAAAGGCTTCTCTCTCTCTTGACAGGGATTCTACTCTTTGTCTCAAAGTAGCAATTTTTCTCCCGCTCCACCACACACCACACTTCTCCTCCAGCAATAATCCTTAGACGTACAGCAACCATTATTAGCTCTATTCTGAATCAAGGGCTGAATGTCTCTGCCCCTGACCTCAGTCTGCTACCTGGCCCAGGCCAGTGTCACCCCAGTTCTTCTCCCAGAGTTGCTCCCTGAAATCCAATGGGCTCTTGGGCTTCTTAAAAACTTCTCACCTTGGGGCTTCCCTGGTGGCGCAGTGGTTGAGAGTCCGCCTGCCGATGCAGGGGACACGGGTTCGTGCCCCGGTCCGGGAAGATCCCACATGTCGCGGAGCGGCTGGGCCCGTGAGCCATGGCCGCTGAGCCTGCGCGTCCGGAGCCTGTGCTCCGCAACGGGAGAGGCCGCAACAGTGAGAGGCCCGCGTACCAAAAAAAAAAAAAAAAAAAAAAAAACTTCTCATCTTGAAATATGAGGAGTACACAGGACCTGGTAACACCAGAGCCATTTGATCTATTCTGCTTTATTTAATGTCACAGTAATCCTATTAGGTGGACAGTGCTCCCAGTTTACAGATAAAGAAGCTGAGGCTCAGAGAGGTTAAATCATTTTTCCAAAGTCACACGGTTTTCTTCCCTCCGATTCATTTCTGTTCCTGTAGCCAGTGATTTTTTCACTTCTGTGGCCAGAGTTATTGTTCTAAAAGGAAAATGTGATCATGTCACTCTTGCTGAAAACTCTTCAATGGCTCCCTGCTGTCCTCAGGGCAAAGTTTACTCTCCTTAGCCTGACACACAAGGTCATTCAAGACCACACACACACACACACACACACACACACACACACACACACACACACAATGTTTACCTCTCAGTCCTGTCTTTCCCAAGCCATCCTCTTCTTAATCCCCCACCTTTGACTCAGGTTCTAGCCATACTGAGTTATATGTTGTTCTGTAAACACACCTCTGGTTCTTTGTACATGCTGTTCCCTCTGCCTGTCGCTATCTCCCTACTAGAACGAAAGCTCCTTGAGAGAAAGAACTTTGTTCTGCTCACCACTGCTGTAACCGTAACGCCTACCACGGTGCTCAGTTCACGGTGGGTTTTCAGTTCACCGGAACTACTCTCTCACACTTATCCTCCAGGCCCCATCTCATGGATCACTTCCTCCAAGAAGTCTTCCTGACACCACAATCAGGTTCCAATCCCCCTTTTCTGTTTCCTCACGTCACCTCATGTTTATGTCTATCATAGCTTTGATCAACCCCTACTGTGATTTTCGCTGTACTCACTGACTTACACACTAGACCGTGCACTTGAGAGAATGACCGTATCACGCATATCACTGTGGTGTGCATAATGCTGAATACAGATGCATGGGTTGGAAGTCAGAGGGGAAATCTGTGTCTCTGGAACCAGTGTATGGGCCACCACAAAGATGCCACTCTTGACAATTCTAGAGCAACATGGTCCGAATGGGTGGAGGGAGAGAGAACACAGATATATTACCTCAGGTGTGGCCAAAGACAATGCCTAGCATATAATAAGCTTAAACTTTGAATGAAGGAATGATTGAGAATGAAGCAAGTGTTGGGACTGGTGTGTCTACCCACGTATGGCTTTTCTATTTTGATGTCACTCAGCAACACCCTCTTCCTGTGGTCCTATGACCAACACGGTAGAATTAGAAAAGTGACATCTAAGACATTTAGGATTAGGAGTAACTGAACCAGTGAATGTCACTTATGGGCATTTCCAGTCAGCTGTACTCCACCAACTTCAGACCCAACTAACTACTCTGCCTCCAGATAAACTGTAAGACCTGTTTCAGGATCCATGAGTGAG
Organism: Aethalodelphis obliquidens; assembly: GCF_003676395.1. NCBI lineage: Eukaryota > Metazoa > Chordata > Mammalia > Artiodactyla > Delphinidae > Aethalodelphis > Aethalodelphis obliquidens. Next base: position 1,176,654 of record NW_020837953.1, on the reverse strand, counting down.
CCCATCCTTTCTGCTTTCCCACCAAAGTGGTTCTTCTCTGAATTCTGACTGGTTATCTTTCCTTCAAGGTCCACCTCATACCCTAGTGCCTCCTGGAAATAATGGTCCTCCAGCCCCATTCAAAAGAAAAATTCCTTCTTCTCAATCTCAAGAAACTTTCAGTTGGAAGCACCCTTGTGGCTTTTAGCCTAGATCAGGTTGTCTTGTGTTTTACTATGAAATGTGTATGTTCTGCTGATACCTGGGCTGTGAACCCCCTAAAGGATCACAGGGATCCACTGAACACATCTAGAACCTCCACTTCTTAGCACATAATGGAATTCAGGGCATGTTTGTTGGCGAAATCCTCTTCTCCTCCAGGACACCCCACCTTAAAATCAATCCTTTAGGGTTCAGAAATGCAATGTAATTCAACAGATAATTGTTGAAATTACATCTGATGGCTCCAGTCTGTACCAGGTGCTAGGAAGAGACTAGCCATTTTCCTGAGCACTTCCCCTGTACCAGGCAGGGGCCATCATTCCATTCCATCCACAGGTCAGGCCTGAGAGGTGGAAATTATCAACTCCATTTTACAGGAGAGACAACTAAGCCTTCCACAGGTTACAGTCGCTTTCCCGAGGACATGTTATTAGTAATATGGGACATGGAGATTCAAAACCGTCTCTGATTCCAAAGGCTGCATCCTTTCTATTTCATCTACTGACCCCAGTATTTTATTCATCTCTGACAAAGAGTATTTTTATTTTTTATATAATAGAAACATAATATATAATAAACTATAAAATATACTTTATGCTAGATAATACGTAGTAGTCAAAATTATTATAAATTATTCCAGATTTAGTCTATCTAAATGCACATGTCATGGAATCTAATTCTTAAAAACGATATAAATGAATTTATTAACAAAAAGAACCACAGATTTCGAAAACAAACTTATGGTTACCAAAGGGGAAACGCGGGCAAGAGGGATAAATTAGGAGCTTGGGATTAACATACACATATTACTATATATAAAATAGATAATCAACAAGGACCTACATAGCACAGGGAACTCTACTCAATATTCTATAATAACCTATATGGGAAAAAAATCTGAAAAAGAATGAATATATGTATATGTATAACTGAATCACTTTGCTATACACCTGAAACTAACACAACATTGTAAATCAACTGTACTCCAATAAATTTTTTTAAAAATGCACATGTCACCTTGGGATAGATACAAAGAGGGAGGAAGGAAGGGCAGACATGCAATGGTATGAATAACCTGGAGGGGAGTATGGCACAGAAGCTCAGGACGGGTGAGTTTCAGTAGCGTACAAGAAGAGTAGGAAGGAAAATGTATTAAATATCTATTAAGCTCCTATAACATGGCAGAGGCTTTTCATATGTTTTCTCACTCAATCTTCACAACAACTCTGTGAGGTTGCTATCATGAGGAAACTGAGGCCCAGAGAACTAAGTAAATTGCTCAAGTTCACAAAGCAAGGAAATAGCAGAGCCTAGACTCAAGCCCAGGTCGTTCTGGCTCCAGGCTTGACTCTCCTTCCTTTGTCCCAGGCTGCTTCTCAGGAACAGGGCTCTCCGTGGGGACCTTGAGCACAAATAACATATAAATGGGAAATGGATGGGGGGAGGCGTGTAAACGTGAAATGGAATTAAAGGAGGTGCCGTGGAGGGATTTCGCTGATTTCCCAAATAACCTGGGACTCCATCCCAACAGGTACAAGAGCCTCAGGCTAGGAGCCCCGGTGCTCATCACAGCCCTACCTGTAACTGACAACTGATCGCCTAGGAAGTCACATAACCTCTTCAGGGTTCCTTTTCCTCTTCTGCTAAATTAATCTGTTGAGCAAGGTGATTTAAGACCCATGCAACCCTGAGGTCTTGAGGGTCTTCAAAAAGTAACAGCAAAATATAATATTCTTTGCTTATCGGACCGCTCCTGTCCGAGGCCCTTCCAGAGGAGCTAAGTGTGTCCAGACTATACTGTCAGCCTGAAGAGTACTTCTTTCACTGTGTTCTTTGTCTCTATGGGTCTAGAGTAGGTGATAAATGTTGACTAAAGCACTGATATTTTGCTAAGAGAAGAATATATGAGCACACTTGTATATAACGCTCTCTAGGTTGGGGAGTTGGCCTCAGTGCTCAAGGAAGAGCATTTTTTTTTTTTTTTTTTTTTTT
>NW_020837953.1:1127273-1174361 GCF_003676395.1 Aethalodelphis obliquidens | reverse complement strand
GGTATGCGGGCCTCTCACTGTTGTGGCCTCTCCCGTTGCGGAGCACAGGCTCCAGACACGCAGGCTCAGTGGCCATGGCTCACGGGCCCAGCCGCTCCACGACATGCGGGATCTTCCCGGACCGGGGCACGAACCTGTGTCCCCTGCATCGGCAGGCGGACTCTCAACCACTGCGCCACCAGGGAAGCCCAAGGAAGAGCATTTTTATTCAATCAACAAAAATACCCCAAGGCTCCACACACACGGCCTGGCACTGTGCTAGATGCCAAGGATCCAGGAGTAAACTGGCAGCCAAAGAGGCATGAAACAAATAATTACACAAATAAGTAACAGCAGTTGTTCTCCTTTCTGAGGTTCTTGGGGAGCCCTGGCAGGGTTTAGACCTGCCACATAGGCAGGTTTGTGAATTGGAGGCAGCAGGATTGGAGGCAGAGAGGCCAGTCAGAAAAGCCACTGCCACCGTGCAGGAGAGACCTGACGCTCTAAACTAAATCAGGACCAGTGTGGATGTGGACAGAATGACATTGTCTTGTCGGGAGGTAGAGAGTGAGCACCGCCGCCGTGTGTGAGAGGAAGATGCCCCTGTGGCTGGCACTGCTGGGCAGGAGGAGGGTGATTAATAGTAACCACCACGCACCGGGCTCCCTTGGTTCACCCATCCAGGGAGGCAAGATGCCAAGAGGCACAGGTGTTCCACCCCATCGAAGGCAGCCTCTGCCTTTCCTGATTGCATAAACAGGTCTCCTGTCTTCCTCAGCCTCCAGTATGGCCCCCAGGGAGTCCTGGCCTCCCAGTCGGGGTGCCCTCGGCAGAGAGACAGAAGGGCTGTGGGTCCATCCCGTGGGCCCGGCATTCTATAATCTCCGCGTGCTCAGTGCTCGCTCGCTGCCATCTGTTTCCTATCAAGGCTGAGCACGAGCTCGCGCGTGTGGTCACCATCGCGCAGACATATCCCTCTGCCAACAAATGGGAAAATGTTCGATTTCATCCCCTCTCTCTCTTCCATTCTCTGTTTTTAACTGACTTCCAAAATGGACATTGAAAATGCTGACCCTTTCTATCAGGCCTCCTTCAGCCCCAAGGAAAATATAATGACATCAAATCCCCCTTGATGTCCATACTTCACTGGAAGGGTGGGGGACCTCATTGCACACGTACAAGGGCCAAACCAAAATAGGAAATATGAGCAAAGTGGTCGCATCCTTTTGCAATCAACTATTATAAAAGCTGGCCATCTCCTGTTCAACGAGAAAACATGGAGTTTCCAACAGGCCCAGTTTTATTTTACATAATTGTAACCATCTCGGCATGTCAATTAAGATAGAATGTTACCTTTGGGATGGGATCAATTAGGGCCCTGAAGATTGAATTTGGAATCATAATTAGCCTGTTTTACATTTTGCCTTCATTTTCTAAAATATACAATTGTCTGATTCAGCCCAATTTTTAAAAACATATTGTAAACTTATTTATTTTTTTAAGCCAAAACAGACGTGGGAGGCCTGTTAGTAACAGGAACCATAAGAAAATGGAGGATGGGGGTGGTGGGCTTGCTATTTGATTAGAGTCAATTCTTAAATTTCCACAGCAAGAAAATATTGAATGTGGTGTAATGGTTGCTGGATTTTCTTAAGAACTGAAATCATTACACTCTGGCCGCAATCCAAGTTATTCCCTTTTTTTAGGTTACAATTTGAAACGGTGCAGAACATGCTATAGGGTTGTAGTCATTCATGTAATGTCATTGAATTGAGCTTCTGGAAATAGACAAAGGACTTTGTGTCCTGAAATGTTCTTCTGGCGGAAAATTGATAGCAGCCTGAGATATGCTATTACTGGGTTTGGTTCTGCCTTCAAATTTGTGCTGACTAAAGTGATTTCATTAGGGAGAGAGACAGAGAAAGGGAGAGAGAGAGAGAGGAGAGAAGGAGAAAGAGAGAGGAAATGGGTAAATGAGCTTGCCACTGTGTGGGGGAGCTAAATATTTAAAACAAATGCTGCATGGAGGGGAAGCACACATTTCCCAGCAGAGATGTGGGAGTTTTTTCAGGGGTCACTAAAATAATGTGAACCTCTCTGCTTGCTCTAAGTTGTTGTTGCCCAAATGGAGATGATGAACAGACAAACGCATGACATGAAACCCCTGGGTAATTCCCCCGAGCCTTCCCCTCCCATCCCTGCCCTCTGCAGTGTTTTCCCGTTCATTGTCACCCCTCGTCTGGAGCTTTTGCCAGTCTCATCAGGACGATAAGCAAGTCCAGCTTCACCAACCAGGGACGCAGCATGAATGCAAATCAAGCTTTGGCCTGGATGCTCAGACCAGGACACATGGTGTTGGGCACAATGCCATGCCCAGCCCATTCTTTGCCCCTCAGTTCCTTTCCAAGATTCTCCATCTTCATCACTATCGTCCCTTTCAAAAGAAAAAGTTAGAGCTGTTTGTGCATGATGTGAAAGATATGTCAATAAACCCCCTTTCCACATAAATAGCACATCAAAATATTACCAAATAATACTGTTGACTTTGCCAGCAGGCATAGGACTCCATCTGGAGATAATATCTTCCAAATGAGAGGCGTCCAAGGTGCCCTTTCCTAGGCAACGGGCAAGTTGACGATTCTGTGGCTGAATCCCATCCTCTCTGAACACACAGGCTCTCAGCAAGCCCCCTCCTCTTTGGTCAGGCCCAGACCACCTGCACATGGATCTGGGAGTCACCTGCTCCCCTCCAAAATGAACTCATTGATCCTCTTTCCTCTGGGATGACCACATCATGATCCTTTTCTGACCACCCCCCAATAATACCCAAGTATCCTCCAGAGGCGCCCAAAGTAGCAAATATTGATTCTAATGAGGTGTGGAGCTGGCTGGCTGCACCCACACTGTCCACTGCTCCTATCAACCCAGTGACAACAGCCGAACCCACTGTTGGGTCAGCTCTCCAAGGTGTCAGAAGTGACACTTTCTGAACCAGGCCTTCTCCACTTTCCCCTAACTCATGGACCTCCCCTTCTATGAATTCCTACGTGATTAGAGTCTGAGACACATAGACATTCTTTTTATTGTTCTCAGTTATTCAACAAATTCCCACTAAGCATTTATCATGTGCAAAGGACAGTAAGGCAACAGAGGTAAACAAAGTATCCATAGGGGTTCCCCATCTTCATATAATCAGTGTGACTCCCCACTACTTACTCTGCTGAGGTCTGAAGGGTTCTGAGGGTTCTTGGAGGGGCTTGTGTTGTCTTCACTGTCACGCAGGTCTCCTGGCTCCTTTGGTAAGCGCCATCTCTACCTGGGCTGCTGTCCACCTAGTCAAGGAAGAGGCCATTTCTACTTATTTAAAAGTTCAGGCAAAGCGTATATGAGTTCAGTAGATTTTGGTAGGAAGTGTTAAGGGGACGTGGACGGAAGAGGAGGGAGTGATATTGCAGCCACACTATCATGTGAAACATTAAACATAAAAGGCTGGACCATCTCGCCAGCAAAGCAACCCTCAACCTCAATATCCCATGACTTGAAGTAACTTATAATAGTGCTAATAATGATTTATTCATAACGTTTGGGGATTTAAATAAAAATCAGATTTGAGTCACTCAACCTGGGAGTCCTTTTCTGAGTTAGTCCGTCATCCCCTTCTCAAGCACAGTACAGAGATTTCTAGAACCTAAGAAGTCACACAGATGTCCAGGGGCGCCCTTGTGAATGCCAAAGCTCTGCTCAGGCCCTGGCCCTCCAGGGGCTCTCTGTTTTCCTTGAAATTCCAAATGATTTGGAGAAAAGACTTCGGAGTGAGGTTGACCAAGGTTCAGAGCTCAGCTCTGCTCTCAACTCTATAATTGCCTAAACATGTAATAGGTAAATCCTCTGAGCCTCTGAAAATGGAAGAAAATAATGGAACCAGCTGCAGAGATCTACTATGAAAACTGAATAAGACAATGCAGGTAAAACTCTCAGAACAACACCTGACAAATAATAAGTGACTAAGGAATGTTAGCTATTTTTCAACATTTTCTGCCCCAAGACAACCATGGTTGTTCTCAAAGTCTGGTTGCCCAGCACAGACTGTGGAGTAAGATTCCTCACCAAAGCAGGAGGCCTCAAACTTCAGGATAAGTCTAGCCTTATGGCAGAGTAGGGTGGCAGAAAGGTGGAGAGATTGGGTCCAAAGCATAGAGTAGTAGTTTCCTAGGGCAACCCTAATAAATTACTATAAACTGGGTGGCTTAAAACAACAGAAATGTATTCTTTCATAGTTTTGGAGGCCAGAAGTCTGAAATCAAGGTGTTAGCATGTCTGGAGGCTCTGAGGGACAAACAGTCCCTCTCTCCTAGCTTCCAGTGGCTGCCAGAAATGCTTGATTCTCCTTGGCTAGTGGATACATCACTCTAATCTCTGCTTCCGTCTTCACATCATCTCCTCCTGTGTCTATCTTCTCCTTTTCTTCTAGAGACACTCGTCACTGGACTTAGGCCTACCCAGATAATCCAGGATTATCTAATATTGAGATCCTTAATTACAACTGCAAAGACCCTTTTCTCCAAATAAGATCACCTATAAAGGTTCCGAGTAGGGACTTCCCTGGTGGGGCAGTGGTTAAGAATCTGCCTCCCAGTGCGGGGACACAGGTTCGAGCCCTGGCCCAGGGAAGATCCCACATGCCGCGGAGCAACTAAATCCATGCGCCACAACTACTGAGCCTGCGCTCTAGAGCCCAGGAGGCACAACTACTGAGCCTGCGTGCCACAATTACTGAAACCCACGTACCTAGAGCCCGTGCTCCTCAACAAGAGAAGTCACCTCAATGAGGAGCCCGCTCACCGCAACTAGAGAAAGCCCACGCGCAGCAACAAAGACCCAACACAGCCAAAAATTAATTAATTAATATATTTTAAAAAAACATTCTGAGTAGGTATATATTTGGGGGGGAGGGGGGAGCCATTCAACCCCCTCTAGAGTGTGCCCCCCCATTAAGTGAAAGAGATGAGGTACAAGGAGGTAATATTCAGCAATATCAGGCTATATCCTTGAAGATCAAATGATACTTAGCAAGGTGACAGTATTTTAATCATCTCCTTCAAATATCCAAATAAATAGAAAACACAGATATTGAAATGTGTTAAAGCCAGAAGGTTAAAAATGATTCCGTGCTCACTGGATCAAAAAGTACATCCTTGGAGGGCTCCATGGTCACCTGCTGAAAATTCCAAAAGTAAGAGTCAGGAAGTTTCCCAGTTTACTTTGAAAAGGCATTCCCAGCCTAACAAAGATTTCTTGATTCTTTCTGCTGCTGGTATTTCTAACGATTGGAAAGGAAGATCCCAGGCAGAAAAGTGTCTAGGTATCCTTGAAGATGCCAATGCTTTGTAAATATTAAAGATGAAACACGCCAAAAAGAAGGGGAAACAAGCCCCCCCCATCACCCTCCCTAAAGATATCTCCTGCCAAATGAAATAAAATGTTTATGTTGTGCGTGCCATGTTTATATATCTTCACATCCTCCTTCCTGAGTGAGTGGTTTGCAAATCCATCAAGGTCATTACAACTGTGATTCCTCAATTTCAAGGCCCATTTTCTTTTTTTCCAGGTCAACTTCAAGTGAACTTTAAGGGATTCAACTTTACTGGGATTTTGTAATGCTCAGAAAAGTCACTTTTATAAAAATGTTATAGGAGAAATTTAATGACTTCCTACCTGTAGCGTTATTTGTGAATATAAAGGGAAATTCAAGTCCAAAAACAAACCAGGTCTGATTGTTGGCTCATATAAATTGTTCAGTCTTTCCGAAGTATACAGATAAAGAACAAACACCTAGCATCACTTAACATGTGTTTATCTGATTTTGTATGAACAAGTTTTGGACCCATTCATTCTTTTCAGCAAATTTTACTGAGTGCCTACACTGTGCTGTTCATGTACTATTTAGGGGGTGAGTGGGAGAGTCAGCCTAGTGTTACCCTAACTAGTTTGCTCAACCTTTTTTAGATCTCCTGCACTAATGGGCTATTTATTACCCTTCCAGTGTAGTCAATGCCATTGTTGAACTTTCCTAGTCTCCACAGGAAACAAGTGGAAAACAGATTGCTGGAGCCACCCCAGAAATTCTGATTCAGCTAGTCTACTGCAGGACCCAGAGACCTGCAATATTAATATGCACCTCAGTGACTCTGGTGCAGGTGCTTCCCATGTGGTCCACAGACTGTGTTTTGAAAACTATCCAGTGGGAAGGGAGTGAAAATCACGCTGCTAGACCTGATTTACATTGGCTCAAGGGCTGCACAAGACTGAGCCTCCTGCCAGTAAATTGCAGGGCTAGAACAGATCCTCCAGGTAATATCCCTGGAATTTCTACCCACTGTCAGACATCTACCCTATGGAGTCACACAGAAGAAGTCTTAGTTCATTCTCTCATCAACTGTTCGTTGAATGCCAATTATGTGCCATGCATGGTGCTCGGTGCAGAGGCTACAGCAGAGAACAAAACAGTCAGAAACCCATCCTTCTTGGAGCTTACATTCAAGTGGGGGAATGACTCAGTTATCCTCCTCTAGCTTCAGGCATGCGTGCATTCATCCATTTCACAAACGTGGATCAGGCTAGGCAAGGTGAGGGGTGCTATGGTTGAGAAATAAACAACAATCCTACCTTCTAAGGAACCTGCAGTCCAGAGAGGGAGACAGACAAATAAAACCCTACAAGAAAATTTATTAAGTGCAAAGATGGAAGAGTCTGTGGGTGTTATGAGAACTCAGGGGCAATCAAGGAAAGTTTCGCAGAAGAAGTGACACTAGATCTAAACCTTGAAGGACAAGTAGGAGTTCACAGCGGGCACAGGCACATCTACACGAGAGGAAAAAACCAAACGGAGCTCAACCTGATTGAAGCAAGAGTGGGAAGTTGAGAAGACAGAGAGAGGATGCACAGAGGTGGGCAGGGATCCCGACTATGAATACCAGGTATTACCCTGAAGGCCATGGGGAGCCATTGAAAGGTGTTAAGAAAAATGAGGTACCCTACTCTGATTTTTGTTTTAGAAAGATTTCTCTGGATTCAGTAAAAGGAATAGAATTAGAGGGGAGTGAGCAGCAGCATGAAGTGAGTTAAGGACTTATTACAACAGAGCAGGACAGAGTGCTGAGGGCCTGAATACACAGAGGCCCTGTGTATGCGATGAAGAGGGAGACCTGCGTCTCCCTCTTGAGAGATATTTAAGAAGAGGAATTGAAAACGCTTGATGACCAATCAGGAGTCAGGAGTATGAAGGAGAATGAGAGCCCCTAAAATAGCTGGATGACCATTATGCTCCCCAAATTTCTCTTCATTAACCTCCCTCCAGGATTAATAACCCAGTTTTCCATTTTTACATCATCCTGGTGCCTCCCACACATATTGTTATTCACAATACGTGAACTGAATTAATGAGGAGCTTGACCGTGGTCTCTGTGGGACAACATACTCTAACTGAAACCACCTACTTAAACACTTCAGCCAAGTTTAAATTATCTTCCAAGGGTCAGATCAACTAATAAAAAAAAAAATGGTGATAATCCAAGGCAGTAAATGCAAAGGAACTGGAAACTCTTCTTGTTGAGTAACTGAATCTAAAAGTTCATACAAACCAAATTATACCCTATGGGCTTTAGAAAATGATGGCAGGCTGAAAGTGATCACCACAAAGCCAAAAGGGGTGGGGTAGGGAGGGGGTGAAATGCAATTAAAGAGGGGGTAACAGAGGACTTCCATAATAGTTATAACATTTTATTCATATGCTGATGATGGGCACATGGGTGTTTACTTCTTCATCTTATGCACTATCTGATGGGCCTGAAATATTTCAGACATGCCTGGAATCACATTAGGGATCTGGTTACTACCTTTGTGATCTGGGCCAAAGCTTCCAGGAGACCCTTTGGAGGACCCTGCTTGTAAGTTTAGAGACGTTAGGAGGTGCGAACTCTTTCCCCACATGGGTATTGGTAGATTCTTGTTCATCTGCTGGGATCATATGCATGGAGAATTATGCCCACTGCTAGTTATATTTTGATTGCTTCTTGATATATTAATTACATGGGTCTAGTAAATAAAACTTTGAAAGTTAAAAGAAAAAGATGAAAGGGAGACGATAAAGGTAATAATTTCAGCCAGTAGATTTTATATAATATAACTCAGTGCCCTAGACACTCTTTAGAGGGAGAAGATTGAGTGACCCATGCTGGGCCTCCTACCCCAGCCATCCAGCAGTGCTCTCATCTGACTGCATCCTGGCTTTCCTTTCAGTAGAGTATGTGAATGATGAGTTCTACAGTTTACAAGGAAAAAATAATCACTTGCTAAATAATGGATTTTGAAAGCTAGAAATGTTAATTTCCTTCATCTCTTCCACAGCCAGAATTTAGGCATGACTAGTTCACTGTATACATACACACACATACAAAATGTATACATATTCACATACACAGCTTATACACACACACACATGTACACACACAATATGGTCAATGACCAAATGAACCCAACAAGGAAGAGCAATGTAAAATTAGTGAATGGAGATCCCATTTTCCCTTTATTGATCAAAGGGAAGAATCCTTTTTCTTCATATTGACTTCTCCATGAAGCCTTTTGTGATCACTTTATGCACCTTGAGCTCTCACCGAGCTCTCACTGAGGGCTGGTACTGGTACACGTTGTGATTTTGCTTATAGCCCTGACTCGGCTAAGCCCACAATTACCCCTCTGGGACTTGTCAAGTGAGCAAACAAATGAGTAATTAAAAATAAAAGAACAAAACAATAAACAGATGAATGGTTGAACACTCTGATCAATTAATTCACAAATAAATCGTGTCCTGCCCTCATTAAAGTTATGGGTCTTCCACAACATGAACACATACATAAATTTCTACACATGTTAATCTCACAGCCAGAATCCACACCTGACAACATTTTCACATGTGAACACTTAGAATCAAGGCAAAAGCGTTTTCTTAAACTAACATGATTACCCTTGACAGTAGCAGGATAAACAGACTCATGTCAGAAATTTGGTAATTATTTCTGCTGCTAACAGCCACAGTGTTGATCTGCTTTACCATGAAAAGGCTTTTTTTTTTTTTTTTTTTTGCGGTACACGGACCTCTCACTGTTGTGGCCTCTCCCGTTGCGGAGCACAGGCTCCGGACGCGCAGGCTCAGCAGTCATGGCTTACGGGCCTAGCCGCTCCGCCGCATGTGGGATCTTCCCGGACCGGGGCACGAACCCGTGTCCCCAGCATCGGCAGGCGGACTCTCAACCACTGCACCACCAGGGAAGCCCCGTAAAGGCTTTTTATTGGGAAGCATGTTGGGGGTCTCCCATGTGGAAATCTACTAGAATGCGATCAAAGACTATCTAATTGCATACTTTTCCATCCCTTTTCTTTCATGAACAAATCCAAAGGCCAACAAGTCAGCCATAGTAATTTCCTCACTCAACAGAAAGAAACGAAGACCTAAAATTAAAATCCAATTCAGTTATTGTTGGTTGAGCACCTACCAGAAGAAGGACTGAGCTAGACGGAATGGTGAAATGCAAAGACAACCTCAAGAAGTTGACAATCTAGGTAGGCTTGAAGACATTTATTTTGTTTATTTACTTATTTATTATTTATTTAACATCTACTATGAGCCAGGCACTTTTGCTAAGCCCTGGTGATAGACATAAACATACTGGCATACTTCATGCCTATGCAAACAAGGGAGTTCACAATGCAGTAGGTAAGGCAAATATTAAGCAATAAGCATACATACAAGTACAAAATTATAAACATTGTTAAATATTCTATAGGAAAAGAATGAGATTCTATGAAAGAGAGTGATAGGAGAAATATACTTTAAAAAGAGAGAGCTCAGAGGTGACCTTTCTGAGAAAGTATCATTTGTGCTGCCCCCTACCTGTGATACTTATATTTCATGGCACAGTGTATATAATAAGGGCTAACATAAGATGCAGAATATTCTGTGGGCATGTAGGTTAAAAAGACATTTACCTGCAGCTAAGGGCCTACTCCTGATAGAGGCACCAGTTTGGGGTCTCGTGGGAGGATGGGCAGAGATCTGATGTGTGCAGAAAACAGAAAACTAAGTGTAGGAAACAGCAAGTAGTTGAGTGTAACTAAGGAACAAGGTACAAGGGATGATCAAAAAGGACCAGATTGCGGAGGGCTTACAGTGCCAGGCCAAGGAATTTAAACAAAATTCTACAGGCAGTAAGTAGGGAGCCATGGCAGGCTTGTGAGCAGGGTGCAGGGTGCCCAGACCTGTGCATTTCGAAGCTCAGAATGCCGATGAGTAGGGAGAGGAGTGTACGGAAGGACACACTAAAGGTGGGCAGGACAACTAGATCCAAGTAAGATTAGCAAGGATTTGCAAAAGCAAACAAAATTGCCATGGTCCACATGAGAATGCTGAGGGCCTGAAATGGGACAGCAGTGCAATTACAAGAGGGAATGACAAACAGCAAATGTTGGCAAGGTGATTTGCCCAGCTGGCCATAGTCCAGCCCTGATTGGCCTTAGGAAGTGAGAGGGTGGTGTCTATTGTAACCCTAAAATCATGAGACTCTGGGACTAGGGAGATAGGGGTGTTGCTAGCCAGACAGGGAATCAAGAAGGAATAGAAGGTCGAGGAAGCGATGCTTTGTTTGATTCAGGACATGTTGAGTTTAGGAGCCTCTGTCCAGCAGCTGTACTGGTGCTGTACTGGTGCAGGGTGTAGCACCCATGGTGGGATGACCAAGCCAGAGGCTGGTGGGCTGACTCAGCAAGGCGACCTCAGTCAGGGCTCGGAGCCCCAGGTCTCTGTATGTGTTTTGTTTAGCCAGTGAGTTATCATAAAGTATTTACTGTACTCAAGCCTGGGCCTTCCTGAGAACAGGCACGGCCACACCTAACCTAATATTCTCAGTAATTATTTACTGCTAATAACTCCTCACTGGGGAAATCAAATAGCTGTAACTTTTCACTGCTGTTGGAAAAGCTTGAGGAGTGAGTCATGTGCTACCCACAGAAGAGCTCTGTCCACACTAGCCACATAGTAAAATTAAGTTCAAATAAAACTGTTTGGAAGCATGTTTCATTTCAGAAAGGCTCACCTTCTTCCTCTTACCGGAAGTGAGTGTTACAGGGCATTAAAAGGCTCTGTGTCCTACATAGTGTTTAATATAAGGGCTTCATTTTTTTTCTTTAATCTACATGATATCAATATAAAATTCATAAGTAGTGAAAGCAGTTGCAGTAACCTTTACATTTATTGCACTGTATCATTTATGAAACACTTTGGCCAATGATACTCTTCAAAACAACCCAGCAGAGTCAGTACTGCTGCCTCTCCTTTCCTTCAGAGAAACAGAGGTTCTCAGAGGTCACAGGAGGTGCTCCAGGTCACCTAACTAGAAAACATCAGAGCCAAGGTCGACCCTTGAGGTTTTGGGTTTTTTTTGTTGTTTGTTTGTTTGTTTGCGGTACGCGGGCCTCTCACCGTTGTGGCCTCTCCCGCCGCAGAGCACAGGCTCTGGACGCGCAGGCTCAGCGGCCATGGCTCACGGGCCCAGCCTCTCCACGGCATGTGGGATCTTTCCGGACCGGGGCACGAACCCAAGTCCCCTGCATCGGCAGGCGGACTCTCAACCACTGCGCCACCAGGGAAGCCCGAGCCTTGAGTTTTATCATATTTGTATCATACTGTGTACTTAGGTAGCATTTCCTAGTTTACAGTGCACTTTCAAGATGACTTCTTAGATCTTCCCAAGGGCCATTTGTTGACTCCCTCTAAGGCAGAGGGACCTGAGAGGCTGAATGACTTGGTGACAGTCACAAGAAGAGTGGCAGAGCCCAGACTCCAGGCCTGGGCTCCCTCTATCTGCTCCCCACTCTGTGCAGACCTCCTTCCAGGACAACCAGAGAGCAGGGTGGATTGATTATCATCACTGGCAGACAACTAGGACTTTCTATGTCCTACCCTCCAGGACAAAAATGGGCCCCCCAGAGTTCTTCCTTCTTTATGCACCCTTACTCTACACGTAGCACTGAAGAAGATGCCTACAAAATGCTGGTCTTTCCTTGAAATTTTTCAGAGTTACCAGATTTGAGCCCCGAATTGAACATCATCACCTTCACCCATACATACTACCACCAATTTCATCCCATTCACAGAGGCTACTGAGAAAAACAGCTCTTTGAACTCCAAATCAACTCAATCCAGCAAGCCAGATGACCATTTCCATGGGTCTGCTCAGTTCGTCATTCTGGGCAACACCCAGAGAACACACGGTCACCCTACCCAACACACAGATCCTCAGAAGTAACTTAAATAAACTGGCCACTCTCAGCCATTCTTATCCTGGAGCCTGTTGTCAATGGATATCACAAACCATACTCTAAAAGCATTGATGTGTAAGATAGAAGCCTTTTACCAAAGGCTTCTTTAATGGAGCCGGAGTGGGAGGTTTACATTCCACGTCACAAAGCAAAACCTCCTCTAACTCATCCTTGGAAGTCTCTCTGGTTCCCCCAAGTTCTTTTCCCTAGAGTTGCTGCTACCTCTCTCCTCCTCCCTGCACCTTCCCTAGATTCCTTCCCCTCCTGTAGCCACTCCTACCATGCCCTCTGTCTCTCCTATTTGTAGAGCAATTGGCATCCCCATCCACCAATACCACTCAGGAAACCTAATAATACTCCTTGGGATCCACTCTCTTTAAATATTCAGGAACTTTTGGGGACTTCCCTGGTGGTCCAGTGGCTAATACTCCACGCTTCCAATACAGGGGGCCCGGGTTCAATCCCTGGTCAGGGAACTAGATCCCACATACCACAGCTAAGAGTTCACGTGCCACAACAAAGATCCTGCATGCCACAACTAAGACCCAACGCAGCCAAAAAAACAAACAAACAAAAAATTCAGAAACTTTTGAGAAGAAAGAGAGAGCTGGAAAAAAATTATAAAACTATTGATATAATTATTATTCCTGGCCCCAAATAAAAGCATAATAGCCAACATTTTCTGTCTCAGATTCTTTGCATACTTTCTCCCTAATTCTCAAAACAGCCCTATAAGGCAGGTATCAAGCCCCATTTTATAGATTAGTATACTGAGGCTTACAGGAATTAAACTACTTACCAGCTACTGCCAATCAAGTGCAGACCCAAATCTATCCGGCTCCAGAAATCATGCATCCTGTGCCACACTGCACAGAAACAGCGGGCTGCTTCCCCTTTGGGAGCTGCCCTACCTCCTCCCCAGCCACCCAGCTCAAGTCAGCTGCAGCCCTCTCCCTGCTACCACCGTGTTTCCTCTGGCCAGAGGCAAAAGGAAACTTGTTACCTTTTCAGCTGATAGACCCACTTCCTGAGCCAGCCCTGGGTGCTATGCGCACATGGCCCAGCGCCCTCTTGCCCCAAGAGCTGCTCACCAGCCTCTAGTCACATCTGGAACGTATTTGAAATTACCTCTAACCACAACTGCAAAGTAAGTTTTTTTGAGTCAAAGATTGCAAAAGATTAAGCCAGTGGCTTAGGCTCACTTGCTAAAGTTCAGCACAGGAGATCCGTATCCCCGCTTCCCCTGCTCTCACTGGCTCTGTTGGGGCAACTTAACATGGCAGGTTTGGTCCAATTGTTGTCACTTGAGAGAATGGAACCCTTAGCTCTGTTGTGGAAGCACAGACTTTACTTGCAAGTGGGGAGCAGTGGAAGTGGTCTAGGACGAGTAGTGTTCAAGCACTCGGCTTTGAAACTGAACTGCCCCAAGTGTGAGTCTTCCGTCTGCCACTTACTATCTGTGTGACCTTCGTGGGTCACCTAAGAGCCCCAAACCTTTGTTTCCTTCCCTGAATAAGAGAAGGCTGTTAGGACTAAAGAGATCATGGCTGCACCTAAAACAAAGTCCACAGTCAATGTAATTTATCCTTATTTTTATTTCCACCGGCAGCCTCAGCTCTCTCCTGACCTCCTTGGGGCAGTCATTCAACCTCTGGGCCCCAGGTCTCCTCACCTGCATGGACAGATTCAGTTCAATCATCTCTCAGATCCCTTCCTGCATTGATTATCTATGAAACAACCTCTATTTTGTTTCTTTTTTCCTGCTTGCTGGACAAAAAGAAAAAATCACTCATTCCCAAAACCTCTTGGAAAAAGAAGGACTCTGCTTGGCATGGGCTTTCATAGGAAACAGCTCTTCTTTTCCAGAATTGGAATAAAAAGCATGTGTTGTTTACTGTTTGTTTGGGTTCAGAGAGAAAGAGAAATAGTAGAGTAGCTTCACGTGACAAAGTCATCACAGGTTGCAGGGGGCAGGTATAGTGAACGTGTCACATCCACAGTCCGGGGCACTGGAGGGTCTTCTACTCTATGGGTTTGACCAGAGTGCACACCTGTTGTGTGATAAAAATAACAAAATGGTAACCCCAGAGATCTCCACCCTGGAGTGGAGTGATCAGAACCCAGGGAGCGATGGTGGATATTAAGAGGCACCAAGCAGGGGAAGGAGGGAAGTGATGAAATGACTGTTAGCCAGAAATAGAGGGGAGAAAAAAGACAAGAGAAAGAGGAATAGTATGGTAATCTGGTCTCAAATCAGCCAGGTCCCTGCTTTTGGCCAAGCAAGGAGGCTTTGCCAGCAGTTTCCTCTATGCATCCACGAACCCCATCCAAACTCCTGCCAGGAGGCATCATTATAGACAAATGTCTGCCTCAACTCTATTGAGAACACATGAAAGGAAAGGCTTCCTACTCCCTCTGCTGAAAGAGTTCTGCCATTTGGACAGATTTTCAGGGTCACTTTCCGACCCATCTCTGGAAGAATAATAGCTATCAGATCCCTCCTGACTCACTTGTAAATGGGAACAAAAACCATACATCTTTATTCAAAATACAGATGGATGCCCAGTCCTAGCCCTCAGGCTCTCTGAGGCACTTCTGCTACCTTGTCCCTTGCGTGTCCCCCCTACCCTTTGGCCACTCTTGGAAAGAAATGTCCTTCCAGTTAAGCATGGTTTGACTAATTTATTCCATCTGTTCTTCTTCAGGAACCTTGACCATGACACAAAAGGTTCCGAAACGGATTTGGTTCTTATATTGGTAACCAGGTCACCCATAATTGATGCAGAGTAGAGTATGGAGGGCTGAAGGAAAGGGGCACCTAAGATTTGTTTCCCCTTTCATTTGCTTGGCTTTTATGCAAACTGCTGATTTATGCAGTAGGTTAAATGCACGGAGACATCTGAAACTGCATAAGAAAGAAGCTAATCTCTGCTTGGCAAGGGAATTTTTAAAACCTAACCCTGTTCAAGTCATTGGTGGAAGGAATGGGGAGGAAGAGAAGTAAACAAACTCGTGAATAATTGTGGAATGAAGGAACAAACAATACTAACTGAGCAACTACCATGAGCCAGTTCCTTTAGCAGGTGGCTTACATGTTTTTAATCCTCTGAACAAGCTTGTGAGTAGGTAGAATAATGCCTGTGTCAAAGGTAAGGCAACTAGACTTCAGAGAAGCAAAATAATTTGCCGTGGGTTACCCAAGCCTCGATTCAGCTTCAGATCCACTACATCCTCAAACCTACTTCTACCTAGATGCACTGGGAAACGTGCATTTCTTTGTTGTGAGTGTATTTTCCAAAATTCTGATGACTCTGAGTCTTTAGCGGTACCCCATTGTATCTTCAGAGGTGAGGAAAATAAGCGAACGTGACTAGTCTGGGTAAGCTCTCCCTGACAGCTTTGGAGAAGCCAGCGCGGCCTTACATGTGCAAGCTCCCTTCATTAAGTTAGTCGCCTTTATTTGAAGTCAAATACTCTTTATCTGAATTGACAGCAGGTTTCTGATCAAATATTACTGAGTCTGCCTCTAGGTGCGAACATGGGTAAGTTCCTCTGTTCCCCCGTGGTTAATGCCTTGTGACCCTGGGTGCCAGAACAATGCTGTTTGACTCAGCCTAACAAAATGTGACAGGTAACATCCAAAGGAGAAAACAGCGCCATTCCACTGCCTCCCATGTTCCCCATTTTTACATCATGCACATCTCAAACCCAGCGTGCAAGGGACTTTTTAACTCACCAGGTGTTGCCACTTGGAAAGGTCACTTTTACATTTGCAATCTTTGCATCCTGTTCCCTGCTATGGATTTATGGAGCAGAAGACAAAAGAGCCCAATGTTAGTGTTTATTTGGTCCCTCCAATACCATATTGGAAGCGGCTGAGAGAGGGGGTGGTCCCAGGCCGTAGGGGCTGGGGGTGAGGGGGTCCAAGGGTCAGGGTCAGTGTCACAGGGGCTCGTGTAGGCTGATGTCCAGGGGGTCTCATGGAGTCGGGACAGATTCTCTCCGGTGCCAGAGCAATGCCCCCTCCAGCCTGTAGTCGATTGAGATAACCTTGACAGCATGAACAATGAACAGCACATCATTTTCCTGAGGATACGTCGGTCCACGGAAAGATCTCTGCCAAAATTCATTCCCCTGCCAAGGCTTCCAGGTGTTCCTTTGTGTTTGCGCGGAGAACTAACATCATTTTTTCCTTCAGTTCGGAAGAGGTGGTCCAAAGTGTTTAAGCAACAGTAGTTGCAACATGTCAGAGTGGGAATTTATTATCTCAGCCCCAATAGGTCTTAATAAGCCTTACACAACTGTTTAGGCATTTATTCTATTAACGGCTGTTCATTCTGGTGGTTTCACCTGAATATTCATGATCTTCCTATCCCCAGAGCTTCAGCAGAGCAGCTGTTTGAAACCCACAGCAAATGTTCAAGAGAGTTCCACAAATATAAACACCCTCACAGCTGAGTGTTGCAGCCCCGGCTTCACAGAGACTAGCCATGAAACATTTATGTCAAGTGGTTTTTGGAGGGCAGCATGTACAAAACTTAAATAGTCCTCCCCCTTTGGGGAGCCCTGCACTCTAATTGGGACATGACCACTCGGACAAAGGGTCCAGGAGAGCCCGCGTCCACGAGGTAACCGCCTCCTTCCTTGCCCCCTCCTATCCTGGGAGATTCTGAATTAATTCCAACTGGGATTGAAGCTAGAGCCGCCTGGAGGATGGGGTGCAGGCGGGACGTGCAGTACACACTTCAGGGAGTATTGCTGAGTTGGTTGTTTGTGAAAGTGTGAGGTGATTTGTACAGGGAATTGTTTTAGCATGAAAATATCAAAAAAGAAAGGATTGGTGGTGGTTTTCCAAAGGGATATAACTAGGAATGACAGGATTAAATTACCAAGAGGACGATCTGACATGAAATCTGGTGAGATCTCCCCCTTGAGTTTATGTTTTGAGTCTTTCGACTCAGAACGCAAAGTGGGAATAGTTCTGGCCCATTTTTATGATTGAACAAATCTCCGCCTAGGGCAAGTCCCTTAACCACTTTGTGCCTCAGCTTCTTCGCTTGTAAGTTTTGGGGTGGGGATGTTGTGTCAAAGAAGATGATTATATGACAGCATTTTATAACCAATAGATATTACTGTATTGAAAACACATTCCTATGGTCCTTAACGTACCCCAAGTAGACTTTAAGAACTAGTCTAAAAGCATAAAGCTAAAGATGAATAAACATATTTTCTAGACCTTTTGTGGGAAACTAAGGTCACCTTGACCAGTGAGGACTGTACGGTGAGCAAGGACTGGGGCTGTTACATGTGCTGTTTGCTGGAGTAGAAAGAACATGGGTTGTAGAGTCATAAGTCATACTGACCTGGGTTCAAATCCCAGCACTACTGCTGAAATGAGAGCAAATCTCAGCTTTTCTGAGCCTCAGTTCCTTTATCTGTCAAAAGTAAAGCATTTCTAACTTACACTTCTGTCCCAAGGTTTGAGGTACTGTGATACACAGCACAGTGCCTGACACAGCTTCCACCAGATGCGGGTCCTTTCTCTCACCTTCTGCCCCTAGAGCCCAGCTTGCTTGCCCCCCGCCCCCCATCCATTCTTCCCGCAGCTGTGGGGTTTTCGGCTCCGGGATCTGGATGAAGGGACAGAATAGCCCTGCCTCCAAACAGTGACTGCTCTAGCCAGAATTCCACTTCTCTAAGCCAAGAATCAGAACCCAGGAGCTGGGCAGGAGAGAAGATTCTATCCCCTCCTTAGTTTTTCAATGGCCTGGCAGGCTCATTCTTTCCTTGGGAACTGTATGAGCTGGAAGGGAAGGAGAGAGGTGAAGGCTTTATTGCAAGTTTATTCCAGGAGGAGACAAGAAACTGAAGCTTCTCAAGGAAGGTGATCATCCTTAGCTAAGTGTCCTCTTCTGTGCTTCGACAGAACTTACCACATTCATTGTCGTCCTTGATTTTTCTTAATCCATTCTCTTCAGTAAATGCATGCTTCTCAACCTTTTGTAAAAGCCATCTTTGGAGTCACATAAAATCCTCAAGTCCTCCTTTAGTGGTCTCTGGAATTCAAAATAAAAGAAAAATCATGGTTCAAATCAAATCAATGCAATTATAATATCAACGTGTTTTTGCAAGCTTCCTCCATAACACAGCTCCCTAACCCGTGCTTGAAAAAAGTCGTAATAGAGAATGAGAGAACCAAACATGGAAAAAATGAATTAATATAACATGTGGGAAATGTTATAATAGAGGATCAGAGCAAGTCCTTGGGAGCATGGCGGAGCAGGGAGTCTTCTGGCTGGGAGAACCTGGGAAAGCCAGGTTGAGTACGGGTCACAACTGAGTAGCCGCTTTCTGGATGGAAAAGACAGAATAGGCATTAAAAGCACAGGCAACTGCGTGGGCTGAGGGCTAAAGGTAGGAAGTGGATGATGTGGCAAGGAAATGGCAGAAAGTTCTTTGTGGCTGAAGCGGTTTAGTGGGGAGCAGGGTAAAATGGCTTAGGGCCCCTGGTGCAGTGCTGAGGACCTGGATGAACTCTTACAGGCAAGCGTGGAGTAGCATCATTAGCATTTTATTTTAGAAGAAAAATATATGCATGTTGGTGATGAAAGAAATGAGCTGGGGCATGACAGATAGGGAGATCCTATGCTACTTATTTAATCCTCCCAATAACCCCAGGGAGGAGCTATTATTTCTCTCTAACAAGAAGTTGCTCACGACTTGCTCTTTTGCTGACAAGTAACAGAGCTGGGACCCAAACCCAGGCCTTCTGACTTCAAGTCTATGATTCTTTTCACTTCTCATCATAATTCATTAGCTACCACCACAACAAAATGCAGACGCTGAGTTGTTTTCAGGGGTTCATAGCCTTTCAATGTGCTGTAGATTCATTTAACAGTCTGGTAAAGCCTACAAACATCTTGTCAGAATAATTTTTTTAATGCATAAAAATGAATCGAACTACCAAAGATACCAATAATGTTGAAATACAGTTCTAAAAATATTTTAAATGTTACAATAATGTAAGTGCTTCTTTATTAATGCATCAGAAAGCCAGCTCTATTGGAGGGACTAATCATTAGCAGAATTTCAAAATACTGGTAAATGTAAATCATGTTTCAAGCTCTTTTCAACAACTGCTGTGCAACATGAAAGTATCTGTGATTCCTATTGGTGACAGTCATGAGTTTTGCGAATGTTACTGTAACTTGCTTCTAATCGTAATTAATAAAAATGGTGAATTTCAGTTATAGATTAGTGAACATAAATGTGTAATTTTTCTCACCCGAATTCAAATATTCCTGAATAATATCCATGGACTTTAGTTAAGAACCTCGAGAAATGTTTCAAATTTAAGAGAACCTATAAGAGTGATTTCTGAAATATTTAGAGATGGGGTCATTTTTTCAAATGAACTAAGAAGGAGAATTTCTTTTTCAGATTCTTTTCCATATAGGTTATTACAGAATATTGAGCAAAGTTCCCTGTACTATACAGCAGGTCCTTGTTGATTATCTAAATATTTTATATAGAGTAGTGTGTATATATTAATCCCAAATGGATATATGTATAGGTATAACTGAATCACTTTGCTGTACACATGAAACTAACACAAGATTGTAAATCAACTATACCCCAGTATAAAATAAAAATTAAATTTTAAAAAAGGAAAAGTTCAATGATGAAATAGTTCAAAGCAGAAACAGAAGGAGTATGGAGGACTTGGAAACCCACCCCCTGGGTCTCCTGGTCCCATCCTTTAGGCACTCCCAATGAAGCCAACCCATGAGGTGTCTCCTCAGAACCCAGGGCTCCCCAGAAAATACTTTACTATGGTTTCCCAACACGTGTTGGCAGTGCTCAACTTTCTCAAGACAGAGGTCTGGAAGGTTTTCCGGTGATAATAGCCCTTTCCACAAAACACACTGCCATGCCACTCTCAGGAAAGCTGTTTTTTCAGGGAACGTTTCTGAGCAACCATGGATCTTCAGGAATATTCCAGAGGTAGCATTGTTCATACAGAGACTGCTCTCAGTGAACAGTAATGGTTTCAAGCTAATAAGGAAATAATCCATTTTCAGCAGATGAAAGAAGGGGGATCAGAAAGGTAACCTGAGCTGAGGGTAATAGCAGCGCCAAAAACTTATAATGGAAAGTATCTAAAGAATCCAAGACCCTTTGTTAGATATGAATGATTTCTTTTTTCTGCTGAAAAGTGTATGAAGAACTTGAGAAGAAGGGCCTGAGTGGATTTTATGAAACAAGCTCTGTGTGAGGAGGAAGGGCTCAGGGTAAGGTTGCAGCTCCACTGTATCCTTACGTTATGTAACAGGGAGGGAGTTGAAAGATGGTCAAAGCACCACAATATGATGTGCTCTGTCTTTGAACTCTTTCCTCCGGGTTTTAACTGTAAGTTCATACATGTTTCCTTGAAATACCTCTCTCACCAGGTGTGTGATATACAACAGAGGCAGAAACAAACTTAATTAAGAAAGAATTCTATGAGGGATGATACACACACCTGGTGTTCCCCACTCTGCGTGCCAAAATCTTCACTGTAATAATCAGGAAGATTCCACCTACTCGAGGTATCTATATACAACCATGCTTTAAGGTGTTTAAAGCAGGATTTTTTTTAAACATTAAATATATTTAATGTTTCCATTCTGAAACGAGAACTAGAATCTTTTGGCTCCACTACCAAAACGCAAAGAACTGTAAAAGATACATAGTAGGCTATGATATCACTTTATAGTTCCTTTTTTTTTTTTGGCTGCATTGGGTCTTTGTTGCTGCACGCGGGCTTTCTCTAGTTGCGGCGAGTGGGGGCTACTCTTCGTTGTGGTGTGCGGGCTTCTCATTGCAGTGGCTTCTCTTGTTGCGGAGCACACGCTCTAGGCGCGTGGGCTTCAGTAGTTGTGGCACGCAGGCTCAGTAGTTGTGGCGCACGGGCTTAGTTGCTCTGTGGCATGTGGGATCTTCCTGGACCAGGGCTCAAACCTGTGTACCCTGCATTGGCAGGCGATTCTTAACCATTGCGCCACCAGGGGAGCCCTATAGTTCCTTTTATTATTCATTTATGTATTTATTCAAAAACTATTTATTGAGTGTCTTTTATGGTTGATGGACTGAACTAGGTGCCAGAAATATACTGGGGAACAAGACATGATCCTTTGTCCTCATGGAATACATATTCTAGAGGGGAGACAGACATCAAGCCAATAGTTATTCAGTTCCTTCTGAAAGAACTGATTCTCAGAACTGATTCTTCAACGTGTCTAAGAATCACCCAGATTAGCAGATGCAAACTATTATATATAGGATGGATAAACAAGGTACAACTGTATAGCTAGGGAACTATATTCAATATCCTGTGATAAACCATAGTGGAAAAGTATATATACATATATATATATAACTGAATCACTTTGCTGTACAACAGAAATTAACACAACGTTGTGAATCAACTATACTTCAATAAAAATTTTTTTAAAAAATGAATCACCCAGGAAGCTTGTTAAAAAAAAATACATACTGCCAATTCTGCAAACCTGAAGTGGGGCTGAGGAATTCACATTTTTAATGAGCTCCACAGTGAGTCTCATGCAGGTGGTTGGTGAACCAGCTTTGAAGAACGTTGCAACTAATAAGTCTATAGAACAGGCTCTCTTTCCTGCCCACCATGCTCTTATCCCACATTCTTCACAAAGGAATGCCCATTTCTTATTTCGGAGCCCTTATTCATAAGCCTTGGGCTTTGCCCACACACTTTCTTAGAACTCAGCCTTTGTAAATACTAGGCACTAAGTATTAAATAATTTATTTCTGGGGAAAACTCTGATTCCCTCCAACATACTTAGTGTTTTACTGCAGCTCCCTGTCTATCTAACCTGAATTGTCTGCCTCTCCATTTTTAGGCAGCTGCATTGTTTCTGCTTTCTGTGAGCTTTAGCAGCAAGAGGAGGGTTTCACGCCCCTCTGGGCAGAAAGACTCACGTTCTGCTTGCAAGGCACTTGAGTCCTTCAACACAGTTAAATAGCCCACTCCAAACACTATTGAATAGCCCACTCCACCCACCATTATCAAAGGACATGACTGTTTGACTTCCTCATGCTTCATAGCACAAATGTTCATGCGCACACACTCACACACACACACACACACACACACACACACACAGACGTCCATGAGCATATAAATAGGTTTGCATATACAATCTATCTAAACAAAATCTGCCAGTTCCTTAGTGTCATCAAAAAGTATTAATTTGCAAACTCTCAGCTATAAGCCTAATACAGCTAGTAATCCATACAAGAATTTGACTCCTATCAATTCCATTTCCATAAAGTCACCACAAAGTGAAGAACTCCAATCTCCACGTGCACTGGCCCTTTCTCTTCCCATAAATGAGTGTTAGGATCATCCTTGATATGACACCGTGCCTGGACCATACTGGGACTCGGCCCATAACTCCAACAAATTAAAGCAAGACTGGCTTTCATCTTCCTCTAAAGCACAAATTGTTGCTGCATAATAATCTCTGAATCAATTAACTATATGCCAGTGAATTCTAAGCATAATAATTTTTAAAGTTAGTCCTTATATTTTTTTATTTCTTCTTAATATGGTAATACCTTACTAATAAAAAATTAATTGCTAAGGGCTGAGCTGAATTAGCGAGAAGTGTGAATTATAAATTGTCTTCTCAGAGCAGTTTTGTTACTATAATATACAGCTAGATTAAGTAAGTGTTGCCAAGTAGAAGGCATGCTGCCCTGCCCTGCTTTAATGAGTGGATAAGAATAATTTGTAATTAGCATATGAAGGCTGCTAAACTGCTTTTTTAAATGTTCGTAGCATAGAAAGCACATGTTTCCACAGCACACATCACAAGAGTTATCGAAAGCTGGCTCTGCAGGGTGTTACAGCAGATTTAAGCACTGGATATTTTTTTTGAAGTCCATTTCAAAACTTCCATAATTCTGTGATCAACTGAATTTTACATCTTTTCTTTTTAGTTTGGTAAGATTCTTTTATGAATTATCATAAATTCCAAACTAGTGAAACCCAAATTGATAAATTTTGCTGAATCCAATGACTGTACTCATTTCCTGATTTTCATAGGAAAGTTAATATTTGGTACCCTGTCAAGAGTGTCATGTTCTTGCAGCATTATTTACCATAGCCAAGATATGGAAGCAACCTAAGTGCCCATCAATAGATAAATAGATAAAGAAAATGTGGTATGTACATAAAATGGAATATCACTCAGCCATTAAAAAAAAGAATGAAATCTTGTCATTCATGACAACATAATACCTAGAGGGTATTATGCTGTGTGAAACAAGTCAGAAAGAGAAAGACAAATACTATACGATTTCACTTATAGGTGGAATCTAAAAAACAAAACAGATGAACAAACATAACAAAATAGGAACAGACTCATAGACACAGAGAACGATCTAGTGGTTGCCAGTGGGGGGGATGAGTGAAATAGGTGAGGGAGATTAAGAAGTACAAACTTTCAGTTATAAACTAAATGTCATGGGATGTAATGTACAGCATAAGGAACATAATCAATAATATTGTAATAACTTTGTATGATGACAGATGGTAACTAGACTTATCACGGTGATTACTTTGTAATGGATAAAAATATTGAATCACTATGTTGTACACCTGAAACTAATATGTCAATTATACATCAATTTTTTAAAAAAAGAAATTAAGTAAATAAATAAATAAAATTGAAATTTTTTAAAAAGTGTCATGTTCCATGGCATCTAACAGAAAAAAAAGGGGGTGGGGGGACTGCACTCCAGAGATGGAGAGAACAATAATAAAATTAGCAATTGACATAATGTATTATTTACTTCCAAGTGTACCCATATTTTTTGCATTCACAGTTATTCTAGACAAGAAGTCAGGATAGTTATTATTAACACCATGTTAAAGAAAGAGAACCCAAGGGTCTCTAGGTTCTTACAGGATTAAAATTCAGGCCTTCTGAGTCCAGAGTCTACCTGGTATGTAATAGAAGCTCAATATGCATCAGTTTAATGAATGAACAAATTGCTCATCAATCGATCAATAAAAATAATTAGGGATAATCTATCTAATTAAAAGAAAGCATTCCATCAACAGAGGAATGGATAAAGAAGATGTGGTATATATATACAATGGAATATTACTCAGCCATTAAAAAGAATGAAATAATGCCATTTGCAGAAACATGGATGGACCTAGAGATTGTCATACTGAGTGAAGTAAGTCAGAGAAAGAGAAATATCATCTGATAGCACTTATATATAGAATCTAAAAACAAAACTGATACAAATGAACTTATTTACAAAACTTAGAGACTCAGAGACTTAGAGAAAGAACTTATGGTTACTGGGGGAAGGGTGAGGGGAAGGGATAGTTAGGGAGTTTGGGACTGACATGTACACACTGCTATATTTAAAATGGATAACCAACAAGGACCTACTGTATAGTACAGGGAACTCTGCTCAACATTATATTGATATAACATAAATGGGAAAAGAATTTGAAAAAGAATAGATACATGTATATGTATAACTGAATCACTTTGTTGTACACCTGAAACTAACACAACATTGTTAATCAACTATACTCCAATATAAAATTAAAAGTTTTTAAAAATAATAATAAAATAATTAAAAAAGAAAGCATTGGTAGGCAAAGCAAGGCAACTATTCAAAGACTAAACCTCTTTCAGATACTTAAGAAAACAGGGATCCTCTCAGGATACATAGGCAGAGCTGGCCCCATCATTTGCAGGGCCTGGTGCAAAATGAACACTTGGGGACCCTTGTTCAAAAATCATTAAGAATTTTAAGACATGACAACAAAGAATTAAACCAAGCACAGAGCCCTTCTAAGAACAGGGGCCCAGCGCAACTACACAACTCACACACCCATGAAGTCAGCCCTGCATATAACATTTTAGACCTTAGAGTGCTGGTCCTTGGTGGGAATGATAGCATCCTGTAGAAAGCATTTTGGATATTGGTGGGGAAGTTCTTGGGTGGTGCAATGTTTGGAGACCCTGCCGGTAGACAGTGGGCATGGGCCAAAGGTTCTAGAGATCTTCAGTGTCAGAGATAGCCCAGCACTATAAAGAACTTTCCTGCTTCCCAGAGAACCTTTGAATGCCCCACCAGCTATTCCCATAGGTTAAAAGTCTGTTTGTAATTATCTGAGCTTAAAAAATACCTTTGTTTTACATATCCTGAATTTTCCATAACGTGACTATTCTGTCAATCCTGGAAAGACTGCATCCTGCTTGTTTCGAAATTTATCATTAAAAATAGTTACATTCGGGGGCTTCCCTGGTGGCGCAGTGGTTGGGAGTCCACCTGCCGATGCGGGGGACGCGGGTTCGTGCCCTGGTCCGGGAGGATCCCGCGTGCCCCGGAGCGGCTGGGCCCATGAGCCGTGGCCGCTGGGCCTGCGCGTCCGGAGCCTGTGCTCCGCAGCGGGAGAGGCCGCAGCAGTGAGAGGCCCGCGTACCGCAAAAAAAAAAAAAAAAAAAAATTAAAAATAGTTACATTCATGATGGCAACAGGTCATTCAAAGTGTTACTTGTGGACATATAAGCATCTGACTCCTTCATCGTGCCTTCTCGTGGGGGCCTAGCCATGGTTTCACAGAAAGGAACATGTTACTTTATCAAACATGGTTTTCCTTTTATATTACAGTTAGAACATTATCTTTTTTCTAATTGCATGGAGGTAGGTTATACTATGGGAGCGTTTCATTTTACGTTGGCAAAAGGGGATTTTAAAATATTTGCTACATAAAATGGCTTTGGGTATGAAAGAGTTGAGAACCACAGGCTTAGAGGCATAAGATTACAAAATGTTTCAGCTGGAAGGAATTTGGGGGATTATCTACTTCGTTGATAGATAAGGAAATTCAGGCTGAAATAGATCACATATCTGGCCTAAGGTTACCCAGCAATTACTGGCAATGCCAGGCCTTGAACCTATGCTAAGTTCCAGGACTATATAAAGTAACTAACTCCTTCCTCTCTTCCTTCCTTCCTTCCTTCCAACAAACACAACTGAGCTCTTACTGTATGCCAGGCATTCGGGTGGGTCCTGATGATTCGCAGATGACTAAGACATATGTCCTGCCCTTAAGGAGACCACAGACCTGCCAGGATTCAGGGAAGAACCCAACTAACACGCAACATGCCTTAGAGTAGACCTATGTTCAAAACATTACCAGGAACAAATGACTGAGTCTTCCTGAGGGAGTTGAAGTCCTCCCAGCAAAGGTAGAATTTGAGTCTTGAGGTGGGAGACAGGCTTTGCACTATAGGGACAAGGTAGCTTTCATTCTAGGCAGTTGCTCAGCATATGGACAAAGAAAGACACAGTGGCCAAAACAAGAGCATCTGTAATCAGGTACTGACTGTCCACAGCCCTCAACAGCAAGGCGTGCTTTCCAGAAGCACAGGGTTGGTCACTCTTCTGCCAGATACAGCCAAGCAGAGAACAGAGAGCAGGGCTGGCTCAGAGGACCTGGGACCCCCTGAGGTCATTGGGGAGAGGAAATGAAGGGGGTCGTCTCTGCACTGCCCCCTGGGTGCCAAGGGCCTGATAAGCCTTTGGAGTTCTGTGGGCACGGGCCAGAGTGCAAACTAAGAAAAGAGCTCGTTGATTGCTGAAGTGACTTCAGTGGATCACCTTATTGATTCTCACCTAGCTTGGAACAGACCTCAGTAACCAACATCGAGTGCTTTAATAAGAGCAAAGGAAAGATTTACTGGATGCGAGTGGTTTTCATTAGAGGAGCAAGGGGAAATAAAACATGCTGACCCACCAGCAAGGGGCCACGGCATGGCTCCCAGCCCGGTGACTGCCAACCAGACGGGAAAGTGAATAAGAGGAAGTCAAATGAGACAGCCCCTGGGCTCGTGCTTATCAGAAGTGTTAGAAAATAATTTCCACAGATTGCCAGATTGCCTGCTTCCCTTCTTCTCTTCCGCTCCACACTGCAAACCCTGCCACCCAGGAGGCTAGGACAAGGTAAAGCGGCTGCCGCTTACTGAGCCCCAAACCTGGCCCTGACTTGGCATTTTTCAGACATTATCTGTAATCCTCACCTCAACCCTACAAGGGGTGTATAATTTTCTCCACATTATAAGGGAGGAAACTAAAACTAATGAAGTGACTCTTCAATGGTGGGACTAGGATTAGAACCCAGGTCTTTCTGGCACCAAGGCCTGCGCTTGACATTTTTCTCTTGAAAATAGGATTTGGCAGGCATCTATTTTTCCTCTCAAGGCTTTGAGTTGAATCCACTCTACCCCACAGAAACTGACCACATTTTAATTTTTATTGAGCAATTACTGTATGTCAGATACCAATAAAATATTATGCCATTTGGTCTTCACAACCAGACTAGGCAGTTGCCCTACTGTTATCGTCCCCATTACAGAGATGAGTTAACTGAGGCTGGGAGAGTTCCCAGTTAGCATGTGGCAAAGTGAGACCTTGAACACAACATTATCAGATTCCAGATCCCAAGCTCTAACCAACTACAACCTGGATGTTTCTTGAAGAAAGGTTAAATGAAAGTTATAGATGGGCAATCTAAGTCAACCCAGAAAAAACTCAAGGAATGTATCCATCCATTCAAATATTCAACAGATATTTATTGAGCTCTTACTTCAGCTCAAGCATTTTTCTAAGCTCAAGGGATAGTGATAATTATGGGAATAACATTCTTTGGGCTGGGGGTGGATTTACTATAAATGGGGAACAAATAAGATAAATAAGAAAAGTCCTCATAGTAATGAGGACAAGCAAGAAAATAAAACAGGGTGTGATGGACAGGTCTGCTTTATATTGGGTGATCGGGTAGGTGTCACCTGAGCAAGTTGTTTGTAAGTTGAGGCTTCAATGCCAAGAAGGTTCTAACCATGCAAAGGTCTAGTTGAAAAGAATTCTGGGAGGTGAAACAGTGAGTACAGAGACCAGGAACCTGGTGTATCCACAGAAGAGGAGAAGGTCACAGCGGATCAGAATGTTTGGAGGGAGGAGGGTGGGACAGGATGAGGTCCCTGAAAGAGGAGTAGCTGGGTCTGCTCGGGACCACCAGGCTGTCATAGGAACTGGATTTTATTCTAAGTAAAGGCAGAAGACGTGAAAGCGTTTTAAGCATTTAAAATGATTTGCATCTTCAAAACACAATTTTGGCTGCTGTTTGGCAGATACACGAGAGGATTCAGGGAGACAAGTGGGGAGGCCATGGCAGGAATCCTACTGGAACAGGAATGTGGCTCGGATTCGGTTTAAACAGGAGAGGTAGAGAAGTGGACACATCCCGAATCTGTGTTGAGGGGAGAGTGGGCCTCACTTGCCACCTTGCACTTTCGTACACGGACAAGAGCTGCTACTTTCTTGACACCCCGGATAGTGCCCCCTGCCCACTGTTCTCATTATGCTTTGACTGGCTTTGGCCAGATGAGACTATGAAAGCTGAAAGAACAGAATGGGATGCCGTCATCGCCTCTGCTCACCCCAGGAGACGGTTTTATGAAGTCTCACCAAAAGACAATGCCTGTCAGGAAGCCAAACAGCTCCCCTGACCACCACTCAACGTGGCCAAGACAGAGAGGAAAACCACTGGCAGAGAGCTCCCTGGTTATCTAAACCAGCCTCAGTGATGCTTTGTCCTGTTTGCTGTGGTCAAAGTGACAGTTGCTTCAGGACAAAGAGAAAACAAGCTGAGCTAGAAGAAACCCGAGGTCACCATAAGGGGCCACCTCATCTATTTGAAAGCAATTAGGGAATGCTGATTTTCCCCATGGCTCATCAGTGAAAATATGAGGAAGGTCTGTCTTAAAACTGCCCCCAACACTTTTAAGTTCCCACTCTAGAAGTCAGGGGAAGTTTATCTGAAGGATAATGAAGAACGTGACAGGCAGCATCCCTTGTGTCACATTCTCAGGAGGAGAGACAGCCGGTGGCATGCAAGTGTCTGCAGGACTCCAGGAGACAGAAGATTGGGCACAAGTGAACTGTCAGGAGA
The DNA here is from genome assembly GCF_003676395.1 of Aethalodelphis obliquidens. Classification (NCBI taxonomy): domain Eukaryota; kingdom Metazoa; phylum Chordata; class Mammalia; order Artiodactyla; family Delphinidae; genus Aethalodelphis; species Aethalodelphis obliquidens. Next base: position 1,144,945 of record NW_020837953.1, on the reverse strand, counting down.
AGAAAAAAAAAAATCGAGGGAACCCTAAAGAAGACGGGCCTTGTACATAATTGATCTGACAGAGCACTGCCCACTCCATCATGGCAGCTGAAATATGGCCACTCGCCCATAGGGGACCGCATTTGCATTTAAGGACACCAGACCCCATCTATTAAGGAAAGTGCTTAAGCAGGAAAGATAACGTGGCTGTCAATCTGAGCTCGTGATTTTGGAAACCCAAACACCATGCCAGAGCCATCAGAATTAAAAAGATACATACCTAACTCTAGTCTAAATCTAAAGGAAGTTTATTCATCAAACTAGGGAAGGGAGTGAGGGGCTTAGGAAAGCTGTCACTCCTGACTTTTGGTTGGTTAATTGTAGTCGGAGAAAAAAATGCTGTCCATTCTGGGGATCTTCACACAAAGTGACCTAAAATTATTCTCAGTTACTTGGGTTTGCTTTCTTCCTCAGGGTAGGATAACAGATGTTCATCGTTTCATTAACAGATATTTATTTCGTACCTACCGTTTGTTCATCCTTCTGCTAAGAACGATATTAAACAAGACAGGACACCACCCCTGCCCTCATGGACTTTATAATACAGTCCGTTTTTAGGCCTTTCTAGATATTAGGCATATCTGTGACAGAGGGTTAAATTCAGTTTAATTGAACAAACCTGTATTGAGCTCTTATTCTGAGCACAGTAACATACGGACAACTTAAGAATTATAAATTCAACAACTATTAAGAAAACAACATGTGTGATATACTGGATTGGCTGTTTGGAGATACACATAGTTGGATCTAGATAACTGCCTCAGGGAACCTGCTGTGTGGGAGCCATGATAAGACTTGTACATATAGATAACTGTCCATAGATAAACGTTTAAAAATGATAAATATCATTGAAAAAGAGAAGTGTAGATAAAGAACTTCAGCAGGAAGGATGACGGGATGACCAACTCTGGGAGATGGGCAAAATCCATTCTCTGCCTCAATTTCCTAATTCATTCATTTATTCATTTACTCAACAAATACAACTTGAATTCTTGCCACATTCTAGATGTTATTAAGGCCTGGGATGAAAATCAGATGAGAAAGGAGAGAGATGGAAGTTCCCTGGGATAAATACCTTAGTAAACACCTCCAGGTTGGGAGGAGAAGTGGTGGGAAATGGAGGACGGAACTTCCAAGCCGGTTTGTGGTGTGAGACAGTTAGGAAAGAAAGGTTTTACCAAGCTGATGAGCTTTTTTAGGTGCGAAAGATAAGGGACCATCTCAACAGAAGGAAGAGGGAAGACACATTTCAAGCGAGAGTCATGCAGGGAGTTGAGGGTGCAGGCGGGAAGCAAGGAAGGAGGATGAGGACAGAGGTTGAGGGGTTTCTGCAGTTTTCGCAGTGAAACAGGACGGGAGGTTAACAGCTGAGGGATGAAGGCAGAGTGCTCTAGGGGGACTGGAATGGCAGGTTATGCTCTGGGAGGCTGTTTTGAAAATGTGAGTAGCTTCTAATAAAGAACAAGCAAAAGGCAGCTCTGAAGTATGAAGCACACATGTGTTGTGGCATAAATCCACACAGAAACGCAGAACACTCCAACAGCACTGAGAGGTCTGGGCATAAGAGCGGAGGGAACTCGCCATTGGACAGACACAGCAGGTGCGTGTGCAAGGGGACCAGGGGTGCAATGCAAAACTCAGATGACCGACCACAGGGTCTGGCCTGATGGGCTGAAAAAAATGGGTCAAGTCATTGGAACCGGAATGGTAAATAGTTTTCATCTCAGGTGTCAACTCCAATTGATAGAATCCTGGATTCCAAAGTTACCTGTGTACTCCATAGGAAATGGTGGCACCCTCCTTTGGGAATGTTCTCCAAGGACACAGAAAGAGGGACAACTGCCAAGCCAAGTCCTGCCATCTCTGGACTAACGGCCAGATGAAGTTGTGAGAGTGAAGGAGTGAGAGAGCCAGAAGAAAAGGACGTAGTGGTCAGAGAAGATGCTGGAACTTGAGGTTTTCAAGGTGGAATTCTCACAGGAGATGTCCAGGCCTGGAACACGGCCATGGAAAGATCTGGCTGAATAGAGGACAAGGCACGATCTAGTGTTAAGATGCCCTAATGCTGCTGCTTTTGTCTTGCTGAAGAAGAGAAATGTCTTCAGAAGAGAAAGACACTTGTGACTTAGGAGGAAGAAGGTGGAAAAGGCACTGGGCCATTACAAGGTGAACGGAAGAAAGCGTGGGAAGTCCTCCAACAGCCTCCAGTCTGATGTGCGTGGCCCGCTGCTCGCCGCACACTTAGGCTCCCTCCAGACCCATGGCTCAGAATGACCCTGAACACTGACCTGAGCTCTGGTGGAAGAATCAGCCACTAACCGTTTCCTCCAGGGGGGTGGGCAGGTGGCGAGCCAACAACTACTCCTCCCATAACCTGATTTCATGACATTTTTTTCTACTTGTGGCAAGAACACTTAACATGAGGTCTACCCACAAGAGAATTTTTTTAAGTGTAAAATACAGTGTTATTGACTATAGGTGCCATGTTGTACAACAGATCTCTAGAACTGACTCATCTTGCTTAACTGAAACTTTAGACCCTCTGATTAGTAAGTCTCTTTTTCCCCCTCCCCCCAGCCCCTGGCAACCACCATGCCACTCTTTGATTCTATAAATTTGACTGTTTTATATACCTCATAGAAGTAGAATCCTACAGTATTTATCTTTCTGGGACTAGCTTATTTCACGTAGCATAATGTCCCCAAGCTTCCTCCATGTTGTCACAGATGGCAGAATTTCCTTCTTTTTTAAGGCTGAATAATATTCCGTTGTATGTATAAACCACATTTTCTTTATGCATCCATCTGTCAATGGACACTTAGGTTGTTTCTACATCTTGGCTGTGGGAACAAGGCTCCAATGAACATGGGAGTGTTACTCTCTCTTCCAGATCCTGATTTCAATTCTTTTGGATAAATACCAAGAAGGGGGATTGCTGGATCATATGGTAGTTCTATTTTTAATTTCTTGAGGAGCCTCTATACTGCTTTCTACAGCGGCTGTACCACTTTCCATTCCTACGAACAAAGCACAAAGGGTTCCAATTTCCCCACATCCTCACCTGAATCTCTCTCTGGGTTCTGGAGTGACAGTGTCTCAGGAGTTTCGTGGGGAAAAGGTCATCCACCCTCCTCTTCACTCAGTGCCACGGTGGAGGGCTGAGCTCACAGTTCTGCACACTTCCCAGTTTGCCAGCTTGCCCCATAGATAAATGCAGAGAGGGAATCAGGATTGGCCAGAGGGGTGAATTCATGGCCCTACAGACCTTGTCTAAAAGCATCTGTCAAAAAAAGAGTTAATGACTGCTTCTCTGCGGGAAGCCTGAAAGAAATGAGTGTTCTGAAGTGTAGAACATTCGCTTTTACGGTAGGTGGTGTTATTGTTACATGTTCATACAGACAGTGTTAATTAACAATCCTAAAGCCCACATCATTAAATTATTTCTCGGCTTAAAACCCTGCAATGTTTAATGCACCCCAGCAATTCAATTATATCCAAAACACTAACCCGAACGCCAGGCATTCTCCTGCCACTGACAAAGTGCAATTCACTCTTAAGAGTAAGTGAGCCTTAAAAAAAAAGAAAGAAAAACATCTGACACATTGCTTCTCTGTCCCTCTCCTTGACATACATTCTAAATATTAAAAACAGCAATAATCTTCAAAGAAAATCTAAAGTGGACCTTACCTTTGCCGGACAGACATGAAATGTACACTCTACCAATTTTTCTGTATGTGCAGATAGGAAAAATCTGATTAAGATTTTCTTAAAGTTCTCACCTGAAAAATCAAACCATTGCCCTCCAAGGTACTTAAGGTCCATTGGATTTCACTCTTTTTCCTCTGGGTCCTGCCACCCACCCTTTGTCATTTCTAACCACTGCAAACTGCATTTGGGGTTTGAACCAGGGGCAATGTTGTGGCTTTGGGCTGGGTTTTTCCTGGATGTATATCAGAGTCAGCACGGAGCACTATGAAGAACACACAAAGTCCCTTTGTCTCCCACCTAGTGAAACATCTCAAGTACAGAGTGCAGGGAGAGAGGGCTTCAATCCAGCTTAAACATGCACACACACACACACACACACACACACACACACACACACACACACCAAGCTCTTGCTTTTCCCTGCTGCCCCCAGCCTGATCCTCTCTGCAGCGAGACAGCTCTACTCACAGGCGCAGAGCCTTATTCAGCTGGCCAAGTGGCCTCAGTCCTCTGGACAAGATTTGGCAGGCAACACCATGACAGAACCTCCCGCTTGGAAAGTGCTGGTGCTGAGGCCGCATCTGGGAGCAGCACATATGTGATTCCACTGGTTTTCACACAAAGAGGCAGACTGTGCCAGTGGCCAGCTGGCCAGCTGGTCACTTCTTTGTAGCCATAGATGCAAGAGTGGAAAAGCGACCCACCTGATTCTCTTTTCCATGGTCTCCCCAAATGTCCAGTCTTTGTAATATAAACCATCTCCTCATCACTGCTTCTCCCTAATACTATTCCAACAGTACCCTTCAAGGAGGCCCCACCTAACTCTATGGGGCCAGGAGACTTACATATATCCCCAGATCCATACCACAGAGCACAGTGCCTTACACAGAGCACACTCTGCATAAAGCTTTTCTGGATGGAGGAATGGCGAGATGGAGGGATGCAGGGATGGATGGACAGCCAGAGAGATGGATAGGGAACGGATGGATGGGTAGCTGAATGGATGATGGATGAATTATGGATGAAAAGATGTGTGGATGGATGGATGGATGGAAGAAAAAAGCAAGCAAAGACGCTATTACGCCTCTCTAAAAGAACTGAGTCCTCTCACTGACAGCCTCAATCTGGACTCTAGATCTCCAGAGAGGTAGTACAGGCTGGTGTTAGCAGGGCCAGCAATGCACTTGTAGTGCTGCCAAGCCCCATTCGCTCACCCATGGCAGACATCACAACTGGCCACAGTATTCTTGCCAACAGATTTAAGACCTTTCCTCTCAACTTTCCCCAGTAGTTCTCCAGGCAGTTAATATTTATTATCAAACACGATGCAACCAATTTTCTGTCCCAGGGTTAGAATTTGGGCTTTGGGGCCTGACAGACCATTGTTTAAGTCCTGATTCAATCATTTTTTTACTGTGGAGACCTGGACAAAGCTACTGAAACTCAGATACCATAAAGCTAAGTCTTTAGTTTTTCAACATGTGTAAAGTAAGATAAAGAACTGAATTCATACACTTACTGTGTTGATTAATGAAAAAATTTACTAAGCACCTGATATAGTAGGTGCTCAATAAAAGTTAGCTGTTTTTATCCAGAGACTATGGATTATGTCACTTGTTTCTGTGAAAAGTCCTTTCCACCATTGTCAAATCTATTGCTCAGTTGCATCTCTCCCAAAGTGATGACAGAGAAACAGCATCACACTGACTTTGCTCTGATGAAATTCAGACAGGACTTGGTACCACAAGAGGCAGCACCAGGTTGGACTGAGGAATCATCGTCTCTAATTGAACCAGTCTAGAATGATTCAGACAGGCATTGCTTGGAGGCAGAACAGTAAAATGAAAGATCTGGAAGAGAGGAGACTGGGTTCTAGTCAAAGCCCTGCCCACAACTAGCTGGAGAAACAGGGGGAGGTCACCCCTCTCCTATGGGCCTAGATGTCTTCTATGAAATAAGTCCACTGTGTTCTGTGGATGCTTCAACCCCCAATTCTATGATTCTATCCAACTGACATCTTCTCACTCTTTGCTGAAGCCTGTCCTGAACTTTCCCATGGGAAATAAATTCTTCCCCTTCTGAGAATATATAACATTCTACGCTGAGCATCCAGAAGTTAGTCCACATAATGGCCCCCTTGTAATGATGATGGTAACATACACTCAGATCATACTAACCGCAGGACCAGGGGTTGTTCTAAGCTACACACACACACACACACACACACACACACACACACACACACACACCAGGGATTGTTCTAAGCTACACACACACACACATGCACAGCCATTTAATTTTCACGACTCTCTGAGATAAGTAATATCAAAATCCCATTTCATAGATGAAAAGCTGATGCAAAAAAAAAAAAAAGTAACTTGACCAAGGTCAAACATCATTAAGTGCTGGGGCAAGTATTTGAACCTAAGCAGTAATGACCTGCCATCTTGAGGCAGTAATAGCTATCTTTGTCGTTTAACATCTCCCTTCTGTCCCCAGGAGCCTCGTTGAGCATAGAGGCAGTGTTGTGCAGTGGTTAGGGAAAGGTCTCTGACCTAGCCTGTCTGTATCTGAACCCCAGCTCTATTTAACTGCTTCATGCCTCCATTTTCCTGTGCATAAAATGAGGATAATAACTGTACTTCCTCGTAGGGTTGTTTTGAGAATTATATGAGTTACTCAAAGTAAAGGATTCAGAGCCGGGTCTGGCCCACAGCAAGTGCTGGTCAGGCATTTGCTGTTACTGTGTCTAGGGTCCCAGTCTAAAGCATCTCCACACTCCCCGTGCCTTGCACCTAGTAGGTGCGTTTGTGTTGACTCAGTTGATTTAACTGAATAGTTCAAGATCATGGTATTAGGAGTCAAATAGACCAGGCCCAGTCCCAGCTCAACGACAAATTAACTTTGTGACCTTGAGCACATCAAGTAACTTCTTCTGAGTTTCAGTTTCCTCAGTTTATAAAATGGGAATCATCATGCTGCCCTGTGAATCCCACAGAATTGTTGTGTTACTCAATTCAACAAGATGGACGCATCCACAGTGCATAAACTATTGGATAAATGAAAGGGACATAATTTAGTTTAGTCTTGAAGAAACCACCTCCTGAAAGGCTCTGAAGACCTCTGCTTGAGGGTCATTCTCACCTTACCGCAAAAGCAGAAGAGACAGTTCCCTCCAAAAGAGCCCTGTTTGTAGAACTCTTGCTAAGCCAGATAATGTTATCATAAAAGCATATTGCAAGGGTGGGGGGTTGATCTTATCCAACTGATGGAACCACTGCTCTGTGTCCAACATGGGGCAAGTCATGAGTTTTCAGCTGTATATAGCTGTTCTCTATGGCATCCAAAGAATTTTGCCATCAATGATGTACTGATACCCATTCAGTTTGTTGCAAATTAGGTAGAACACAATATTACAGACCAGACAATATTCTGAAGAAGTCATTTATTTCTGTTGTTATTTCCTTGTGGAGTTAGACACATCTACGTTTCACTGCCAGTTCAACCACTTACAAGCTATGAGACCTATTTAATCTCTTTCAGCCTCCCTAGGACAATTGCAAGGATTAGAGACCTAGCACAGACCCTGAAACATAAGAGATGCTCTGTGAACTTAGTAGTCGTTGTTGTTATCATTTTCCTCTTTAGTTAGTTATTTCAGCCTGAATGCAGGAACCCCAGAGCCCTCAAGTTCTGACTTACCTGTCCCCCTTCAACCTACTGTAGACAAAGCTCCATGGTCTGAACCTTTCCTGACTTCTGCCAACAAACACTCCTTTGTCTCCCTCCCATCAGATAGGCCAGTTCCTGCTGAGACACGTGCCTTCTAATGTGTTTCCCACCCAGAGAACATTTGCTAAAAGACACTAACTCACGACAGCTCTTAAAGACTCTAATGATGATTATTCTCAACCACATGCTTCCAAATTCTCTTTAGCAGAAAGTTTTCCCTGGTTATTACTAAAGTCCTAAAAAGTCTTCTTAGGAACACTCAGTAGGTTAGGGACCAAGGTAGAACCCTCACAGATTAGAGAACGGAAGCAGCATCATGTAGAAGAAAAAATCGCAGGTTTTCAAATCAGAGAGATCTGTGTCCCTCAGCAGCTTGTGACCTGAACCCTTGCTTCGTAATCCATAAAGCAGGGATGAAGGTGACATGTATCTCAAGAACTTGTCATGATGACTAAAGGAGACTGCATGTCAGTTAGCTTTTGCTGCCTAACACATTTCCCCACAAGTTAGTGATTTATAATAACAACTGCTTATTTAACTCGCAAGTCTGTGGGTTTGCAGTTTGGGCTGGTTTCAGCTAGGCAGTCCTGCTGGGCTCTGCTGGGCTCTTGAGGCCTAGGCTCAGAACTGACACATCCTCCCCACCGCATTCAACTGGTCAGAACAAATCACAGGCCCAGATCGAGGGAGCGGGGAAACATGCTGACGCTTGATGTCACTTGCTTCCAATTATTGTGTCAATATTGAATTCTACCATAGGTTATAAATGGAAAACTCCTGGTCCTCAAACTAAGTGACTAGATCTCTAGCGTATTTTTGGTTCAGAAATTCTTGCAGTGGCCTTTTATATGAAACTAAAAAAATATATTTGTTAAGCCTTTACTATTCAGCATTGTGCTAGATATTGAAGAAGAAGAGAGGATTTTTTAAATGTTTATGACAAAGTCTCTGCCCTCAAGGTGATTATAAGCTAATTGGCGGGGGGGAGGGGGGATGGTGACATGCATATACAAAGATGAATTACAAGACCAGAGTGAAATATCAGTGTAAGGCAATAGTAGAAGAGGAGAGAGAGTGAGACAGACAGAAGTGTGTGGAGTCGTTGGGGAGCTTATCAAAGGAAGAAGGATTTAAGCTGGGTCTTGAAAGATGGTTAAAGTTGGCCCAAAAGCACAAAACTGACATGACTCCCTGACATCAACTTTCTATCCAGGCTCCCTTTCTCAGGGCCCTTCCTCAGAAAGGACTCTCTGTATCCATAGCTGGCGTGATGAAGCTCTGTTTCCAGAGCTGTAGGGCTAAGAGGGGAGAGCTTAATCCTCAGAGCCATTAGTCAAAGGGAAGACCTTTCATGGTGACCATCAGAATGACACCGTGGAAAGATTGTGGATTTTTTTAGTTCCAAAAGCTGGCAGTGTGTATTTGCTTATCTTCTCAAAGCCTCCATTTCTTCATCTTTTATTTCTAATGGGAATTGTTCCTACAATGGAACATCACAGAGGATTTGAATACAATGCTTCTGGCACATAGTAGACAATAAATAAAATTCAGTCCCTCTTCTTATGCTTCTCCATTGCCTCCGCCATTACATCTAACTTAGTTATTAAATGTTTCATTAAGAGTAATACTTATTAAATACCACAGCACTCAGCTTTCGTTGTAGTAGTTGTACAGCAAAGTTCATTCCAGAAGACCCCAGTACGGCATCTTGCAAGAGAAAGGTGCTCAGTAAATATTTGTCCGTCCTGCTTGCAGTTCCTGAATCTCATCGTGTTCTCTCCTATCTCTGTGCCACTTGCCTACGTTGCTCTGTGTTTCTGGAATAGCCATTCCCCCACCCCAACCACCAACCTAGCCAAGGAGCTAACTCCCATTCCTCTCAGGCGTCTACTTACTCCTCCAGGAAGTCTTCCCCGCCCCTACCTCCCACCCATCCCCACTCTGGCTTAGGTATCTCTCCTAGCACTCCTACAGAAGTACATGGAACAGTATAGGATTTCAGAAAGTGGTTATTGGATGTCTGTCTGAATAGAAGGATGAGATATCACATCCTGAGATATCACAAACAGAAATCAATCTGCCCAAAGCTCCTTTCACACTTTTGAGCCAGTATATAGGGTCCCTTGTGACACATAAAGTTCTCGAATAAGAGATGGAAACTAAACTTTCTGTGAATAGGTGGGGGTCGGTAATTAAGATTCAGTCTCATAAGATAATAGACCTAACATGGAAAATTCAGCATGCGCACTCTTAATACTCACAGGAAACAGCAGGTAAGCACCATAATTAGAAGGAGATGCATAAACCCAAGGAACACACGCCATTCCCCCTGGAAGTTTTCAGGGGCAAACTTAAGACAAGGTCCTTGGAGATGAGATTCTTTACCAACTGTCAGATCCAGTAAGCACAAGACCCCAAGCCTGACACGTTTGGGAGGCAAATGTTTCTGTCCACAGAAACTGTAGTTAGTTGATCTGAGATCCCTAACAGAAATCATTTTCATCCTGCCAAAGGCTTCAGCCAGCAATGGGGCCAGGAGACCCCAGCTCTCAGCTTCCTAATCTCTACTTTCTCTCTCACCCTCCACAGAACCCTCACCACCCCTCTCTTCCACCTCATCATGCAATGGTTCCTAAGTGTCTTGAGATCAGAGGAAAATAAACATCATTAATCTAGCTTGAAACACCATGAAAATTTTCTCTTAAAAAATTTGTACAACAAGAACAAAAAGCAATTGACTCAAATATTAAAACCATGGGGCTTCCCTGGTGGCGCAGGGGTTAAGAATCTGCCTGCCAATGCAGGGGACACGGGTTCAAGCCCTGGTCCAGGAAGATCCCACATGTCGCAGAGCACCTAAGCCCGTGCTCCACAACTACTGAGCCTGCGCTCTAAAGCCCACGTGCCACGACTACTGAAGCCCACGGGCCTAAAGCCCGTGCTCTGTAACTAGAGAAGCCATCGCAATGAGAAGCCCGCTGACTGAAACGAAGAGTAGCCCCCGGTCACCGCAACTAGAGAAAGCCCATGTGCAGCAAGGAAGACCCAATGCAGCCAAAAAAAATAAAGAAAATAAATTAATTTTTAAAAAGAAAAATTAAAGCCATGAAGAACACACTAGTTGAATTTAATAAGCAAAATGTGTATCATCAGTATACGATGCCTGTATATTTCCCCCCTCTGTTCTTTCCTTCCTTCTTGATATCCATACAAAAAAACATTTACAGATTGTCATGTGCCTGGAAGTCTGCTAGGCCCCTGGATGTAAAACGGAAAAGGGCACAATCATTTTCCACAGTCTAGGCAAGACAGTGGCATGTAATACACAGTCACTATACAGTGTGAGGAGTGTGACGAGAGAGATATGTCCAGGGTGCAGTGGGGACACCAAGAAGAAACATCCCAATCAGCCTGATGGATCACAAGAGGTTTCCCAGAGGAAACAAATCTGGAGGATAAAGGTGATTTTAAGGATAAGGAGGGGTATGCCATGCAAAAAATAAAAAAGGATGCAGGTTCCACCCAGCAAGAATGGCAGACTCAAAGGCAGAGCAATAAATGGGCATTTGCAGAAGCATACATCACTAGAGGAATGGGGTAAAGAGATACACAGGATTCAGATCATGAAATATCTTGTGGGCAAAGCTGAATTTGTACTGTATCCTAAAAGCTATGGGAGCTACTGAAGGGTTGTAAGCAAGCAATGCTACGATCTGATTTCCATCTAGAAAAGTGACTCCATCATAGGGTGGAAGATGGATGGTAGGGGAATGAAACTGGGGGCAGAGGGACCATCTAGAAAAGTACTGGAGTAAACTGGGTGAGAAATGATGAAGCCCTGATGGACCAAAGCAATGGCCATAGGAAAGGTGGTTGAAGGTCTTTTAATTATGGATGGAACCTTGTATTTTTTTTTAATTTTTAGTTTATGTTGGAGTATAGTTGATTAACAATGTTGTGTTAGTTTCAGGTGTACAGCAAAGTGATTCAGTTATACGTGTACATGTATCTATTCTTTCTCAAGTTCTCTTCCCATTTAGGGCATTACAGAATATTGAGCAGAGTTCCCTGTGCTATACAGTAGGTCCTTGTTGGTTATCTATTTTAAATACAGCAGTGTGTATATGTCAATCCCAATTTCCCTCGTATTTTCGGATGAAACTTCCCAGCAAATAACATACTGTGGTAATCGGTATTACCTGTGGTTTCCTTTGCATTCCTTTTATATTTGTTTTCTGTAAACGTCTGGTTTAGGGAAAATATGTCTTAGCAATCACTGTGATCAGAAGCCCATGTTCTTGTCCCATCCCAATCACTTACCAGCTGTGTTCTTTCAGGTGAGTCACTTGTTCTCTCGGAGACTCAGTTTCCTTATTAACAAAACAAGATCATAAAGCTTACCTCCTAACCCTGCATGATAATTAAAATACAATCATTTAATATATTATCGTTTAGCCAAATAAGTCTCAAAAGTTCAGTAAATCGTCACATACTGTACTGCATTAGGAATCTTTTGGATGCAGAAAAGCCAACCAAAACTGGCTCAAGCTAGAAAAAGGGACGCCCTGGAAAGTCTGGGGGCAGGTTTGGCTTCAGACACAGTTTGACTCAGGCTCAGATGAAGTCACCAGGACCCAGATCTTGGTTCTGCTCCTCCCGTGATGGCTCCATTCTCAGGCTCACACTGTAGTCCCCTTCTCTCCTGCCAGCAGCTGCAGACCCACATCATACCACCCAACCCGGTCTCTCCCAGTAGGTTCTTCCATAAGCCTCTCTCATTGGCCTGAACTGGGTCACATGCCCACCCCTGTGACCAGAAGATGGAATTCGCATATTGATTTATGCCCATGTCAAGTATTCCACCCCCGGAGGCATCCAAATGTACAGGACTGAACATGAGGGAGGGAAAGTTCTTCCAAAGCAAAAGCGGCTCCACTCAAAGCCTCTGGTTGCTAAGCAGCTGTATAGAGATGAACCAACTTTGCTGTTGTCGCCACCATTCTGAGACGGAACACTAGAGAGATGTGGCCCTTCTTTCCACTTATGTCATAATCAGAAAAAGCTTATTTATTGTTAAGCTTTGAAGTATTCTTCCAAATGCTCTCATAACACCTACGAGCTATTCAGGGATCACCAGGCTTCCACACGACTCATTTAAGAAGCACTTCTAAAGGTAATAGGAGGCAGAGGGCAAGAGAGAGCTTCTAGCAACAAGAGAGGGCCTAATGGGCAGGAATCAGATAAAGAATGTGACAGTAATCAATAGTAATTGTATTTAAAAGAGGCATGCTCTTCCTCCTTGGAAAGTACCTTTTAGCCCCTGGGGACTTACCCATCTCTTTAAGCTTTAAATCATTTCAGCAATCTTTCGCATCCAGCCTCCTTGTGAGTGGACCCCAAGAATGAGTTTCCATTGTGCACTCCATGGGAGAGTATCCAAGGGCAGGGAAACACAAAAAACCGACAACTGCCTGGCTATATCAATAAAGGTGACCATCAACCACTTAGAAGCTGGATCCCATCATTTTTTTGGCTCTAGGAGAGCAGAGAGGGAAGGAAGCTTTTCCTGTCCTGGAAGTGGCAACATTCACAAACAGGATTCCCCCTTGAAGGCTAAATCTCATATCCTTTAACTTTATTCCTGGATATGTCCGTAGTGCATTCCTCTATTAGAAAGCAAGATCCTTGGAGGCAGCGGCCCTATCTTTTTCATGTCTTAACCCAACATTTACCACTAGGCTTGACCTGTAGTAGTTGTTTCAGAAATGTGTATTGAATCAATGAATTCATTTTGCTGGGCATTGTCAAATTCAAAGATCTGAAAGACAGCTTGGTCCCTAAAGTTCTCATAGTCTGGTGGGGCAAAAAATGTGAACATAATGGATTTGAAATAAGGCGAGGTATTCTAAGTGTACCTACCCTACCTATACATGGGCCTTTCCTGTTTATGAAGCACTAAATCCAATCCATTTTTTATTTGATTTTCAGGACACCCAGTGATATTGGCATAGAAGTTTTGCTAGCCTCATTTTACAGACATAAAATCAGTTACTTGGGATGCAAGGGGTAGAAAGATTTACCCAAAGTTACACAATTTATTAGTGACAGCCTGGGCTGGCTCTGAATCCCAGGCCTGGGCTCTTCCAGTGATGTCTTTGCAGTGTTCCGGAGTAAATGCTGGCATGTTCAACTCTGAACACTACAGGTGGTGAAACAGACTTAACTGTTAAAGATCAACCTTATACTATAAAAGTGCTTTCTCAGTCATTCTCTCTTCTAGTCACTACACTGAATTTGTGTAGCAATTTTATACATAAAAGAGTAGGGAATTCCCCAGTGGTCCAGGGCTAAAGAATCTGCCTTCCAGTGCAGGGGATGTGGCTTGATCCCTGGTCGGGGAACTAAGATCCCACACGCTGCAGGGTAACTAAGCCCGCATGCCACAACTACTGAGCCCGCGCGAGGCAACTAGAGAGAAGCCTGCGCGCCTCAACGAAAGATTCCCCCAAGTGCCACGACTAAGACCTGAGGCAGCCAAAATTAAATAAATAAATAAATAAATAAAAATAAAAAGAATAGAGAGAGCGTTTAAGTGTCTCTACAAAATGTAAAGCTAGTCAGCAACTAAGTTAAAACTAGAATCTAAGACTCCTGGGTTACCACTCCCCCTTTTGCCTTCTCTCTGGCTTTGAAAAAAGACAGCTATGGGATCCTTGGATGGTAAGGATAGAAGAAACATTACGTAGTGTACTCTCACACCCCATGCAGACAGCTTCTCCTTACACACTTCCAGTGAAAACACACCACTTCCCACACTGAAATGCAGGACATCCACTCTTGGAAATCCCTATTATTTGTCTTTATGTCATAAACAAACAGAACTCTGACTCCCTGCCATGTCCACTCATTGGTTCTGCAGTGGTTCAATGTTATTCTGTTTTCCTGGGTACCTACTACGTGCCAAGCACCCCATATATAGACACATTATTACATCTTTTTTGCAAGCAAAGAAACTGGGACTTTGAGAGGTTAGAAAACTTACCCAAGGTCACAGCTGGGAAGAGGTAAGACCAGCTCTGCTGTTTTTAAATACAGTGCTGTCTGTGGATTGCACTTAAGGAACACACAAATGAAAATGCATGCCTTCCTCCAGACAGAGCAAATAGGACCAGTTTTGCAGACATGGCTCCCTCTACACCACTCTCCTGCTTTATAAGTCAGTAAAAATGTTCAGGAGCTCCCAATCCAATGGACGAGGTTCATTAATAATATGTAAAAGTTTATAGTTTATACAGTATAATCTCATAAACATTTATTAGTATGCTAATAGAGAGTAATGGCCATGGGAGCATAAAATGAGATGGGGGCTGAAGTGATGGAGCAAAAGAGCTGTCAGAAAATCTGCGATATCATTTTTTCCAGCAACAGTATTACAGGGGTGATCTCCGGACAGATTCATTTTCCTGTTTGCACCTCTGCATGACCGTGACAGAGTTGAAAGGATGCTGGGCTTGGGATCTGTTGATCTGGGTTCTAGTACTGAATCTGTCCTTAAAGAAGGAAAGGGAATTGACCTTTACTGAAACCTACCCTGTGCCAATGCTCTACTAGGCACTTCTGCAGTGATTTTCCAACTGTTCTACCTAGGTGACCTCACGCAATTGCTTGGCACATTATGAATATTCAAACATATTTATTCAATTATGCTGGGTTGAAATCACTCCTCCCTCTGGGTTCAGTTTTCTCACTCTGACTCTAAGATTCCAAGAAAGTCTTCCACCATCTCTCCAAAATACATCAGGCAAGCGACAAAATTTAAATCATCCCACTTTTTTGAAATCAAGGCAGGCCAGTTTAGTGCAAGAGACAAAACATCTGGAGTCTTGTCTGCCACTGCCCTCAGTGGCCACGGGCAAGTCACATTATGTAATGTACTACAGTCGGTTTCCTCATCAGAATATAGAGACAATAAAGATGCCAAGACATGAGAAAGTCATGAACTATGTGGAAGTGTTTAGAAACACATATATGTGCATTTGGTTCTCTGCACAACACTTGACTGAGTACCAACTATAAGCAAGCTCTCAGGCTGAGACATTGGGACACAAACATGACTAAGACCGGATTTCTGTGTTCAAGAAGTTCACAATGTGCATGTGATGGAGAATGAGGGGTAAGAAGTAATCCTTAAATAAAGCTGTAAATCAAGCTTTGCAGGAAGAGGAGGAACAATTCATTTCATTTGGATGGGATTTTTCAGAGAAAGTTTCATTAAAGAGAAGGATTACAGGGCTTCCCTGGTGGCGCAGTGGTTGAGAGTCCGCCTGCCGATGCAGGGGACATGGGTTCGTGCCCCGGTCCGGGAAGATCCCACATGCCGCGGAGCGGCTGGGCACGTGAGCCATGGCCGCTGAGCCTGCGTGTCCGGAGCCTGTGCTCCGTAACGGGAGAGGCCACAGCAGTGAGAGGCCCACGTACTGCAAAAAAAAAAAAAAAAAAAGAATCCGCCTGTCAATTCAGGGGACACAGGTTCAAGCCCTGGTCCGGGAAGATCCCACATGCCACAGAGCAACTAAGCCCATACGCCACAACTACTGAGCCTGTGCTCTAGAGCCCACAAGCCACAACTACTGAAGCCCGCAAGCCACAACAACTGAGCCCGCATGCTACAACCACTGAAGCCCACACGCCTAGAGCCCATGCTCCACAACGAGAGAAGCCACCGCAATGAGAAGCCTGCGCACCGCAACGAAGAGTAGCCTCCGCTGGCTGCAATTAGAGAAAAGCCCACGCGCAGCAATGAAGACCCAACGCAGCCAAAAATAAATAAATAAATTTATAAAGAGAAGGATTACATTTTTAACTTAGCCATGAAAAATGAGCAGACAGTTTCGCAGTTTGCCTTTTCTCTTAACCTATCATTACGTTTACAATGCCTTTAGCGTTTATTTTAACTGCTATACAATATTGCACTTTCTGAAGCCACAGCATATTTTGATTTGCCTACTAAGAGACAATTAAACTGTTACCATTTTGCACTATTAGGCTGACTATCCCTGTCCATGCCTCAGTCACTTTTGAGATCTTTCCCTAACGTAGACAATTACGAGTGGAAGGACTGGTGTATATTCCTTACCAACTATTGCCAAACGGCTCCCCAGAGGACATGGGCAGATTAATACAATTATGCAAAATATAAAATCACATAATGTTATGTATTATATGTGGATACATTTGAATATAGTAAAAGTGCATTGAGAATGATTATATACCAGCTTCACCATGGTGCTTACCTCCAGGGAAGGGAAAAGGAAAAGGACTTCTACAAACGCCAACCACTCTTAAAGCTGGATGATGAGCATACGCGTTTCTGGTAAACAATTTCTGTACTTTTCTAGATGGAAATTTGAACTAGTACATAATTAATCCCGTTTAAATTAGAAAAGCCACATCAAGGTTTGAAATGGGGAGGAGTAGGCTTTCCAGGCTGAGGAAACGACACCACGAGCACAGAATAACGCAAGCATCGCGTGTCCCAGGAGTGGTTCCAGGCGAAACACAAAGCATCGCTGTGACAGGCGTGAAGGATGCTGGGTTGGGAAAGACAATGGGAAAGGTTAGTGGGATCCAGCCACCCCAAGGTGTCTGGACTGTGTTCTGAGACCAATGGGGAACCACGTAAGCTAGCTGAGGCTCTTAGCCACCCCCCCCCCCCCCCCCCCCTCTTGCAGGCCCCTGGCATTAGCTGGACAGCCTCAAGGGGGCCCACCACCCACCCCTTCGTCCCTCCCCTCCTCACGCATCTCCAGACCTCTCCCCAGATGCTTCGGTCAGAACTAGAGAGCAGGGCAGTGAGGAGGCCGGGCCCCCATCTCGGTGGCAACCTTTCGAGATGAGTCAGCTCACGGCTGCGAACGTGGAAAATGCACATTGTCTCATGCACAGGTGGGAGAACTGGAGGAAATGTGAGCCAGAGCCACCCTAAGCTCGATGAGAGTTCAAACAATCCCCAGCGCCAGCGAGAAGAAAATTACCTCATAAAACTTCCCATTGATTTTAGTTCGATCCTTGTAAATTCCCATGGGGCCAGATTGCTTTTAGCATGATTAATACCCCTGCCTTCCCCAAGGCGCGTTCCTTCTGCCTCCCTCTCTCCCTCCCTCTCTCTCTCTCTCTCTCTCTCCCTCCCTCCC